>NC_079435.1:11039288-11109288 GCF_903798145.1 Danio aesculapii | reverse complement strand
CAAGTAGTTGAAAACCCCCACATCATGATATAAAAGTGAAAAGCGCAGTAGTGTTACACAACTCACTTTTAAAGACCCTACAGCATTTGCTTACAACATGTCTGTTTATAACCTAATACTTACAAACTAAAAATTAAACTAGCATTCGTTTGTAAATTACATGTAACAAACGGGATATTTGAAATAAACAAAATGACTGCCATAAATGGAAATTGACTGCCACATAAAGCTGATTTTGAAATTGATAATTCATTTTTTGTTGCTTATTTATTCTCGAGATAGCCACGAATTATATCTTCACTGAATAACCTACATATAAAAGATAACGACGTCAACAAAGCCACTGCAAAATCAGTTACGCATAGGCGCGAGATATCACGTCTGTGCCTTACGTGAGAGTATTACGTGAATGAACAGCTGAGCTTGACATGCGCAGAACAGTTGGCGGGAACATCTCCGGTGGAGAGACGGTGACTGGATGTAAAAACCTTCAGATGACAAGCGAAGCACAGCTCATCATGCCGTCTCTGTGAGTTACCTAAACTATATATTATAACAGGATAACCAAACAAAACGCTTGTGCAGTTCATGGGTTGTTTGCTCGGTTGTTATTCTTGTGAATAGCCTTGTGTTTAACGTAAAGGAATTAAGAACTGAAACGCAAGACACGGAGTCGTATTTATCTGCTGTTTGAACGTGTCTTACAAAATTGGTCACTAGTTTTAACTATTGTATTTGTGTGGTTCACATAAATATGGTTCACGTTTATGTTATTCAAAAAGGTAATAATTCGCACTCATCAAGTAATTGCTTCGTACTGTTTTTATTTTTAAATTCTTCAGGTGATTCTAAAACACAAACGTTTGGGCACAATGCCTTGCTCAGTTTGTGATACAATCCTCTCACTCCACCCTTTTATCCAGTCCTAAAAAAAGGTGGTGGACTATTACGCACCCAACCCACCCATGCTGTTTTATTATTTTACCTGAACGTTTCAGCGAGACATCATTCAGTTGACTTCGAAAAACTCACAAAATTTTCTCACAGCTGATGTGGTCGTCAGGGGGCATGTAATGGCGCAAAATATAAACAAAAATGCACCAATTGCAAGAAATTAAGATGAGAGTTAAAAATAACATTTGGTATCCAGTTAAAGTGGATGCGAATACATGCAAATTAGGGAAGTCTAATCAGCAAAACAAGTGAGTATACCGAGGGTATACGCAATTATTGATCCTCAGAATTCGTAATATCCAAACAGCTAGTAGGCATACTGAGTATATGTGTGTATAGCCCCGACTACACCACTGCTTTTATCCCATATTCAATTACACTGCGTCATTAGTTAAGACGGCCACTCTATGATCAAAAAACATGTCATTTTCATTTCATTATTCCATGATTAACCACATAATGACTATTTACCATCATATTTAAAACATTATTTCACAGAAAAATAGCATATCAATTATCATCATTTGCCAAGTGTACATCAATACAATGAAAATCCGACAGTCCATAACGTAAAAAAATACATTTGACGGTCACTCGGCGATTAAAGACAATCTTAACTTCACCTCAACACACACAACTAACCACACAAGAAATATTTACCCTCACTTTCAAAAACATTATTTCACAGGAAAATATTACATATTTACATCAATACAATGAAATTCCGACAGTCCAAAACATTAAAAAATATACATGGTTATATTGTGTCAATAATCTAGACCGCTACTCGATGATCACCAATAGTCTCTTTTTCATTTCAGTAAATCATAATTAACCACACGAGAAATACCCTTACCTTCAAAACATTATTTTATAGGAAAATAGCATATGAATTACCATCATTCCCTTATTCATGTCTACGTCAATACAGTGAAATTCCGACAGTTCAACAACATTAAAAATCCATTTTCATCTCATTATTTCTGTCACTACAACTTCAAAATTCATGATTCCTAATATTATAGCTAAACAACACACTGTTAAAGAAAAGGTCCAACTCCTCAATCATTCCTTTTGGTGTAAGTGATTTCAATTTATAAATCCAGAACGCTTCTCTTTGTAATAATCTTCTACTTTGATTACCTCCTCTATGTGACTCAAACACTTCCTATGCACAATTCCTATGCATTCTAGTTGTTTAACGTCATGTCCAAAATCTATAAAGTGTCTTGCTACTGCCGAAGTTATGTCTTGTCTTCATACACTTGATTTTTTTTCGCTAATTTGCAACTTCAACTGGCGTAAATACTTACCTATGTATATTTTTTTGGCACGGACATTTTAACATGTAGACTATATCACGAGTAGAGCAGGTAATACATGTTTTTATTTTAATATTTTTACCTGTTGCTGGATTCAAAAAATTCCTTGCACTTTATCAAATTCTGACATGCGGCACAATTTCTGCATGGAAAACAACCTTGTATGAAAGTGGATTTCGTATTTCTCGCTGTATCGGAATTAATAATCATATCTGATAAATTTTGGGATCTCTTAAAAGTAAAAAATTGATTATATTGAAATTAATTATTTAAAGATTCGTCAGAAGATAATATATGCCATTGTTGATTTAATAAACATGCTATGTTTATTAATGTGCAATTTACTGAAAACTCTTTTGATTTCTTAATAGGTTTTACTGTTTTTAAAATATCTTGTTGATGTAGTTTATTTGGCGACGCAGTGGCGCAGTAGGTAGTGCTGTCACTGCAAGAAGGTCGCTGGTTCGAGACTCGGATTTAGCATTTTTGTGTTGTGCGTTGTGCGTTCGCGTGGGTTCCCTCCGGGTGCTCCGGTTTCCCCCACAGTCATGCAGTACAGGTGAATTGGGTAGGCTAACTTGTCCGTAGTGTATGTGTGTGTGAATAAGTGTGTATGTGTTTCCCAGTGATGGGTTGCGGCTGGAAGGGCATCCGCTGCATAAAACAAATGCTGGAAAAGTTGGCGGTTCATTCCGCTGTGGTGACCCCAGATTAATAAAGGGACTAAGCCGAAAAGAAAATGAATGAATATAGTTTATTTACCTTACCTAGTGCATCATTCAACCATAAATCACATATATGTTATCAAAATACAAGCCATAGTTCATTTTCATAAGCCTCAAAGCTTTTTCATATTTGAAATACAGTATACTTTTACGACATCATCAAATGACATTGTAGCCTACTGAATTAAATTAATGAGCACACACTTAACCTTTTGTTTAACTTCATGTGATATTCTTAGTTCACAGTGTATTTTTTTAAATGCCAACCATGTCTATGGCTCTAGTTTGAAAATGAAGGTGTTTTACTACAATACAACCAAAAAAATGGCATTTGTAGATAAAAAAATTATTATTCTGACAAAGTGGTCCTATCATAACAGCATTACACAGTGCATCATGTATGGTGATGGACATTTATAAGTAATTTTCGCAACACCAAGTGCACTTATTCACTACCAAAGTGCTCCTTAATATAAATGTACAACTGATGTAAACTCATTTGATAGCCGATGAGGAATCATTAAGATCATTGTAACATGTCAGAAGATGGCATTGGTTGCACTTTTAAATCTTTTTTTTAATTAACAACCTTTAATTTATTTAGTAGACCATAATAATGAAAGGATTCAGAAGGTAAATAAGGCTGATTTTTGGACACAGCCCAAAGATCACGAGCTGGAGCTCTGCTACATGCTTCATGACAATTATTGTAAGACAATCTGTTTAATGATTGTTTTTGTCTGCAGCATAGTTGGGGTCAAGTGTGTCTGTCTACAAACAAACACGTGCAGTGTTTGTTTGCAAAGCATCTGAGGTCCTGAGCAGTGGGCATCCATCTTGTTCTTTCCTTTTTGTGGTTGCCAGTGTTAAAAGCCCTTGATCAACCGCCCAGAAGAAGCAACAGTTGAGGGGTGTTTATGTACACTAGGATCTCACAAATCATGCTGTGTGAGAGTGCAAGATCTGTCAGCAAGTGTCCAATAAAATCCTCTGCCAGTCATTGCTAAGCTAGTTACATGGCTATATCCAGTCATATTTCATGTCAAGGGTTTTGCTGAACAAATTTCTGTGATACATATTTGTAGTTTGAAAGACTACAAAGACTGAAAGTTACTCTAGAGGTTAATAGCCATGGTAAAAAGTGAGACACTGCATTGTGGGACTGGGTTTGCCAGCATATTGGCTTGGTTAAAATAAGACTGTGTTTGATTTGATTACTTGCTAGGGTCATAAAAGTGTGTGAAATAAGTCTAGAGGGATTTTCATACACTTTACATTTCACTTTAATAATATGTATTGTGGGTATATGTTACATTTGTTTAGCTGTACAGTCCAAAAAAACAAGTGCTAACTTGCTTGTCTTTTTAATGATTGTATTTCTTGCAAACATCAGTACAGTCTGACTTTGCAGCAAGACAATAGCTGTTTCCATCCACCTATTTTAATGTAAATTTTGAGATGTTGCATAAATAATGTTGGAAACACAAACATACATTCTAAATATAGCCATAAAAACATCTGTGCTCTATTGAGTCTATTCATCCAAAAAAAACTATGTGCATAGACTGCAATGGAAATCCATTTACAGAATAAATTCCATGATGGATATTAAAAACTGTTTTGGAACCAGTGGATCATTCTCCTGCTTTTATTCTTTAATAAAGTAGACTTAATATTAATCTTTTTCAGGAGATGGGAGGCTCGTAAAGCTTTTGTACTACACAACATATATTTATCAAGCAGTAAAAATACCTCATCCCCCAAACAAACAAGACATATTTGCATGGAAGTCTGAAACATCATTGTCCTGCACCACTTCACAGATGGTAGAAAAAATCTGAAATGACACAACAGTGAGTTTTTTTTACCACCATTATGTTGGTCAACAACATCATGTTCCATGTGTCATTTATAATTATATCATTGTTAAATCTTTGTGTATATGTGGAACTTCCCAGTTTTCAGTTTCCATTCTGAATGAGTGCTTACATCTTTTAGCAATCAGATTGAAAACATTTTAAATCATCCTCTACAAGCTGAAATCAATTGTAATTATTCCAAATCCTTTCAAATAATATGGTCATGTGACTTTGTTTTTCAGATCGGGCAACAAGTCTCATTGAAAATGGATTATTAGGATCTTGTAAGCAGGGTGACTTAAGTTTTTATTAATCAAGCTGCTTACATTGTTTGCAGTTATATCATTGTGTTCAGTTCAATCATATTTAAAATAGTATTTAATATCACATTTGCATTTTGCAGGTTTGTAATGATTTAAAAGATTATTATATGAAAGTGATCCGATTACAATGCTAGGGAAGTAATTAAGAGCCTGTAGTGCTTTTTGAGTTGAACTTCCTCAGCGCTGCTGTTGCCCCAGTCACCACAGCGAATCCATTTGTCAAACAAGACAATGTGATATCCTGTTGTATTGTGCACCTTTCAACGGCTTAGAGCGACGACACTGCCACTCCTACTCCCAGGAGGACAGCTCCAATCGCCTCATCCCGTCCACATCCAGTGTTATTCCGCATCTCCAAAAAGACCTCTTTGTCCTGATGTCTCACTTTGGCAGTTTAACTGGATAGGGCCTTATTGAGTGCTTGTGGGTGGCAAAGGGTACGATTTCCCCCCTGTCTAAATACAGAAAGAGGCCAAACAATTAACTCGGTGAAACCCTTGGTGAATCAGTGCATCCATCGGTTTTCTCAACATTCTCCTGATGCTTCCAGTAGACAATAAAGAAAGATGGACCCTTTTCACAAGACTTTTATGACGTTTAACAGTCATTAGCATCTTAAATCCTTGAAAGTTTTTAATATTTAGATTAAAAAAAAAAAAAACGGATGTACATTTATATGTATTGATGTACAACCCCAAATCAGAAAAACTTGCGACAGTAGGAAAAACGCAAATAAAAGAAGAAAGTAGTGATTTCTAAATTTACTTTGACTTGTATTTCATTGCCTTTCATTATTTCAAAATAAACACATATTCCAATTTTGGCTCTTGGATTCCAAAAAATATCTTCCTGCAAACAAGTCTTAAGGTGGGCAACAGTATGGGGTCTTCGTTGTCACGTTTCGCACTTCAAAATGCGCCACACATTTTCTATTGAATACAGGTCAGGACTGCAGACATGCCAGTGAAGTACCTGTATATATTTCCCTTCTCAGCCAGGACTTTGTAATGTGTGCAGAATGTAGTTTTGCATTATCTTTTTTAAACATGCATTGGTGTCCCACGATAATATGTGTTCTTGAAATCAGCGTATTATGCTCCAAATTCTCTATGTACTCTTCAGCATCAATGGTGCCCTCACAGAAGTGCAAGTTACCACTGACACAACCCAATACCATGACAGACCCTGGCTTTTGGACTTGTTTCTGTTAACAGTCTGGATGATCCTTTTCTTCTTTGGTCCAAAGCACTCGGCAGCCATTTCGCTCAAAAAATACCTGAAATACAGATTCATCTGACCACAGAATATGTTTCCACTGTGTGATGGTCAGTTCCAGATGCCTCCAAGCCCAGAGAAGTTGACGGTGCTTCTGGATACTGTTAACATAGGGCTGCCTTTTGGCACAGTACAGTTTTAACAGGTATTTGTGGATGTAACTACGTATTGTGGTACTTGACCAGGTTTGCCAAAATAGTCCTGAGCCCATGTGGTGATATCGCTTATAGATGAATGATGATTCTTGATGCAGTGTCACCTAAAGGGTTTTGGAGATCACTGCTGTTAAGCTTAGGCTTGCGCCCTTGTCCTTTACCCACTGAAATTCCTCAAGATTCTTTGAATCTTTTAATAATGGTATGCACTGTTGAAGGTGAAATATCCAAATGTCTTCCTATCTTCCAGGAACCAGGAACATTGGTTTTAAACATTTCAATAATTTTTTCAGGTATTTGTTGGCAAACTGGCGATCCTAAGCCCAGTTTACTAGACCTTTCCTGGATGCTGCTTTTGTACCAGATCATAACTACAATCAACTATTGACATCAAATGTTTCAAGTCACATCATTATTTAACCAATTCACCTGATTATGAACCCTAAACTGCTCCTGTCCCAACTTTTTTTGGAATGAGGTCTGAATGATAGGAAAGGATGTATATTTACAAAGGAAATTAAGCTGACCAGATAAAACGTGAAATATATTGTGTTTATATTGTCTGCAGTGAAATAAATTTGGAAATCACTGCTTTCTTTTTTATTTGCATTTTCCATACAGTCCCAACTTTTTACAATTTGGGGTTGTATATCATCGTTGTATATCATCAACTACCGCTTATGCGAGGTGTTTCTGTAATGCAGTGTCTATAGTGCCAGGACTGTAAATTTGACGTTGTTCTCTCTTCTGGCTGCCGTTATCAGTCTAACTATTTTTTTCCTTTTTCTAAAAGTCTTGATAGCACCATTGTGGAATTTTTCTTTTATTGTTTCAGCAAATGGGATTGTAAAATAATCATACATTGTACTTTCCCCGTTCACTGCGTTCTAAGTTTACCCAACTACTACTTACCCAACTGATGACTTCCGCTACCGAGAAACCTGGAAATGTGAAAGTTTGGTACAAAACCAGAGGCAGTTGTCTCTGATTGTAATCAACTCAAAGGAAGAGCCACATGCTGCTCTCTACTTAGGAGACATGCGAGCTCATATTTCGGTTTTATTTATGGGACGGGTTGAAATTTGTTTGCCAGGGGCCACTTGTAGGGAGCACATGTAGCCCTAATTGAGTCACAATCGCTGTTTTACGCATTAGAGATTTTGGAGTCCTGCAGTGGCATTGACGGAGCTGGTTTATAGGCGAGCGCCAGGGGTTATGACTTCATCTGGCATGGTCCTCTATTGCTGAAAGACAGTGAATAGGCTGCTGCAAGGGTGGCAGGCACTTCTTTTGCTGTCAGCAGGCTTGTTCGTCGGCGGTGATTACATGGGAAAAGTCACATCTACAGTATATTACTGGGTTGTGCCTGATCATACATTATGTGCAGAGGTGTTTATTGTGCTGCTGCCGTCCAAGTTCCTCTCGCAAATCAATTTCTGACCACCCCAGCGCTGACCACCTTTTAAGAACACATGGCTAATTGGGTGGATAATGCCTGCTGGATTATTCACAAAGCATTTCCAAGTAATGGAAAAACAAGAATCTTGTGTGAGGTTTATCAACTTTTGAGTTGCGGACTTAAAAAAAAAAGCAATCAATTATTAAATGTTTTTTAAGGCGATTCATGCTTTTATTTTTTAATATGTGTTTAAACTATTTCAAGCCCAACAGCTGACACAAAATCCCTGTCATTTCAAATACTAGAGTAAATATGGGGTGAATTTCTTTAATTATGATTTCGTATTTGTATGGTATTTGACTCGCTTCAGAATTTGCAAAGATTGACAATGTGGTATCCATTGCAAGGTTCTGGCATTTCTTGCAGTTGTGTTATATTTGAACCGAAGTAGCATTGCGGCAACCACAGACTCATTATAGTGGTTGATTTTAACTGAACCACAGTCAACAGAGGCCTCATGTTTTATGTGTATGTTTGGAAGGCTGCTCATGAAGTGTTGCCATGTCCTCTTATTATAAGCAATAGGCATCTTTGTTTTATTGTATGATGCAGTTTAAGGAATTAATAAAACAAAATAATATAATAAAATAAGCAGGTGCAGGTCTTACTATTTTGTTTTGTGGTTAGTTTCCAAGATAAAGCATTTGGGGTTAACCATATTATTAAGTTTAGTGTTTTTGTTCTAGCAAGATCTGGCAACAGTATCAGTAAGTCAAAATATACTTTGTTCCCTTTGATGTTTTGCACTTTGTACACTTTCCTATGTATACACATTTAAATATGAAATTAACAGCTAGTTTTGGGTCTGTACTTTTTTTTTGGAAGAAATATTCAGTATACAGTTGTAGTCAGAATTATTAAACCCCCTGAATTATTAGCCCCCCTGTTTATTTTCCGCCCTCAATTTCTTAAAGGACAAAAATGTATTATAAATAATATATAAATATAAATAAATGTGAAAAATTTCATTCAAGAATTCTTATGTTGTGAAGAAAAAATATAATTGTGGATGAAAAGCATTGTCAGTGCACCGTGATGCACCGAGATATCGAATTGAACCGAATCGATGACATAATCGTAACCAAACATACACACACAATAAGGGTGCTTTTATACAATAAATACTCATTTTCCACTTAAATATAATGCAACACAAGGAATGTTTTTGAGCAACAGATCATCATATTGGACATTTCTGATAGAGCCTGTGATCCTGTTTTTGAAAATTCAGCCTTGCCATCAATCAACGAAATATATTGCAATTATATATTTGAAAAGCATTCAGTGACCACTAGGCTTGGGTGGTAATATGGTATACAGCGGGACCTTAAAATAGCAACGGTATCAGTTTCAATATCGTTATACCAAAACAATGCACTTAAAAAGGTGACAAGTATTAAATAATAAATATTAATTATTTAATGCCTAAAATTGCATATGCGTGATTGTCATCACACCACAGTGTGGAGGAGAGAGAGAGGTGAGGTAAGATGGCGAGTCGTGAACCAAGTGACCTGGTCTCGAAAAAAAAACACAAACTCTGCAGTTTGGCAGTATTTCGGGTTTCGACCAAACGAGAAGGAAGGCGTGGTAAATACCAACTAGAGGTCTGCATTCCTACTGCTGTACCGCGGGACTCGACCAGATTCCTTGCGGTGCGGGAATAAATTTCCGAATAAAGCGCGAGAGCGGTCGGTAACTCTGGTGTAATTTGAACGGGAGCGGGCGAGCGGTCTAACAATGATGCGAGCTAGCACGTGTGGATGCTGTGTGTGTGTGTAAGTGTGTGTGTGTGAAAATGTAAGAATGAGAGAGAGCATCCCGTGTAGATCTCTAATACGAACAAGACAAACAGGTGACCGCGAACCTAAGGTTGCATATACGGTATTCCGTTTCTGAATGGTTTAGGCACAAGCCAACAGTTTGGTGACACTGTCTGCGCCTTACATCATAATTTTTTTTAATATGCAGGGTAATACTGGATACCGAGGTAAAATAGGGAGGAGGTTTGACGGTATCAAAATTTGGATACCGCCCAAGCCTAGTGACCACAAAGTTTAAAATGCTATCTGTATTATATTAAATTATTTTATAGAGAGTTTTAAAATTAATGTTTGCATTTCTAAGAGGGAAAACTAATAATATTTATTATATTACATGTGCAGCACTACCAAATCAGGTGTTGGTGCAGTATGACACGTTATTCCACTGCTCTCGAATTCTCGCTTGTTGTATGCAACTTTTTACTTTGCAGACTAACAAATGAAATATGTCTATTTGACTAGTGTGTTTTATTTTGAGATGTCGAGCATCTACAAATAACGATTAGCACACTAAAGCCATATTTTCCTCTCACATGGCACAAGGCCTCCTCATGGGAGCGATCCTTTGACAGTCTTCAGCGCATCGGGGACCCTCTGTGAATGAATGACCTGGAAATGGACGTTTCATATGACCACTCTTCGGAAGTGGAGCTGTGAGGAGTCCTATTATGTGCTCAACAGCTCCCACGTCCACACACACACACACACACACACACACACACACACACACACACACACACACACACACACACGCACACATGTTGGTATTTGTGGTTTATGAGGACTCTCCGTAAGCAAAATGTATTCGATACAGTAAAAACACCATACCCTTTATTTGTCCTTACCCTACCCCTAAACCCAACATTCACCAAAAAACACTGTTATGTACAATTTTAAACGATTTGAATTACAAGGACACAATTAGGCATGGGACAATAACCGTTTTCTAGGTATACCGTGGTTTGGAAAAGTCAAGGTTTTAAAAACGCCAAAAATGTCTGCTATAGCGTTCCTACAGGATGTGTGAGATTTTTTTATTAACTTTTTTGTTTTAGTGTTTTAGGACAGCAGTCTCTCCAGCAGAAATCTGTGTTTTTGAAACTAATGAAGACAGCAGAAGTCAATGATTCATTTGAGTTATTTAGCCTGACATGTTTACTGCTCCAAAAAATATAAAATATACTGTGTTCAAAGGGGAAAAAAGTTGTAGTTTTTTACCCAGACATTTAACTTATTTTAGAGCTTTTATCACATGAAACCTGGATATTTCTATCTAAGGTTATCATACCATCAGAAACTTTATACCGGCCCATGCCTAGACACAATGCATGTGTTTGTAAACCACATTAATAGAGTACAACTATAGGTCAAACTCATGTCATAATAATTTCTGTACTTGCAAACCATCAAAACCAGTACAAATACACACTGGTTTGAATTGTAGGCACATTTTGTAGGTTTTCATTGTTTTTATACTGTGCAAACAGTTTTCTATTGCCCTACACTGTAACAAAATGCTGAGTACCACGCCATCGATTTGTCAGTACAACATGAAGGAATTAAGTTGCCTTATTATTATTTTTTTTTTACAAATTTAAGTAGATTGAACATAAAACAATTAAGTTGTCGCAAAAAAAAAACAGCAAGACTTCAGCTCATTTGAAATAAGTAGTTTGAAGAAACAGTCTTCAAACTAATACTTTTGCTGCTTGTTCAAACTCATTCATTTATTCATTCATTTTCATCCACTTTTCCTGGGCCGGGTCATGTGGGCAGCAGTCTTAGGAGAGAACCCCAAACTTCCCTCTCCCCAGACACTTCCTCCAGAGAGATCCAGAGGCGTTCCCAGGCCAGCTGAGAGACAAAGTCCATCCAGCATGTCCTGGGTCTTCCTCAAGGTCCTCAACACATTTCGTAAGGTTTTTCTGGGACAACTTAAATGTTTTATGTTCAATCCACTTAGGAAATTTGTAAAAACGATTAGGTTAACTTAATGAATTTAAGTTGGCATAACATAAAAGAATTATACGGAACCCAGCATTTTTTCTACAGTGTACTTTTTTTTTGTACCTCAGCCCCACACCTACACCTAACCCTACTACCCCTTACAGGAACCGGTGCAGTTTTACTTTCTGAAAAAACTTTTTTTGAATGAAATGGGGACATCAGCAATGTCCTCATAATTCACCATCTCCTTGTAATACCTGTGTTATCTTACCCATGTTATTTTTTACATTGTGTTCTGATATGTCACACACACACACTCACACACACAGGAAAGCGAAAGATGAAGAGAAACAGACAAGAGAGAGAAAGGGGCAGGGGCAAATGGGATGGAATGAGGGAGGGAGGGAGGAATAATCGTACCCCACCCTGTTGGCTCCACACTAGGGATTGCGGTGCCCTGATGACATCATGTCTCTTCAAGCCAGCAGACTGCATTGTTACCGTTGACTGGCTCAGACCTTTCTCTTTCCTCCCGCTCTGTTTTTTTCCTTCTTCTTTTTTTTCTCGCTCGCTGCCCTTTTTGTTTTGTTTTTGCAAACAACAAAAGGGACGCCAGAGTTTCATCAAGGCAGGAGACATCCTTCCTCTGGCGGTTAAAAAGAGCAGCCTCTCCGCCTCCCCACACCCCGCTTTATGAATGGGCAGATCACACAAAATTGGGCGGCTCCCACCGGATAACTTTACCTGGTCTTTCCTCTCCCGCAGCCCCCTCCTCCCTCCACAATCCCATCATTCATGAAATGTTGGAGAGATCCTTTGAATGGCCAGGGCTGACGCTCGTATGTGCGCTTTAGCGGTGATGGTGTGCTGATGTGTATCAGAGAGATGAGCTCATCACAGGAAAACAAGCTTTATGTTTGTGTTCAATTTTATCTGAGATGCTCTTCGGGGGAGGGGTTGTGTATTTATTTAGGTAAAAATTGGGCTGAAGAGGGTTGTAATGAATAGGAAATTAACCTGTCAGTTTTTTTAGCCATTGTTTTTCTTTAGGTTACTACAAGGAGCTTGTCACTATGCATTATGGGCACAAAAATGAAAGTAGTCATAAAGTAGCAATAAAAGTAGCACATACAAGTATTTACGTACAGCTTAGAATTTTAACTAGATATTATTTATGAACATTTTTCATCATGTGTTATGATTCTTTTTCCATTATAGTTTGTTCCTATATTGGCAACCCAGGCTCATTCTGAAAACGTACCTCTATATACATTTCTGGAGACCGCCAAATACGTCCCAGGAGCTACGTTGTTTTTTTGCAGTGTTTGTTTTCGCGAATCCACCAGAGGCTGCTGTGTATGCTTTTTGACGTCTCAAATTTCTCTCACGAGTGCTGATTGCGCCTGCTGTTCTCATGTAAATCTACCAGAGGCTGCTGTTTGACTGACTGAATGACTGACCAATCGACTGACCCTCCCTACCCCCTTCCCTAAACCCAACCAATAGTGTTTTAAAAAGCACAGATTGACCCGCCTATCCACTTCCCTAAACCCAACCGACAGTTTTAAAAAGCAATCCAGAAAAAGAAAAGCCTTCACCTGATTTTTACCTTATTTTCAGATTTTACCACATTCTCACCCTGTTATTTACTTGTTTATTCAATTTTTTTTGGCTTCTGTTTTTGACTTACCTGCTTTTTGGAACTGTTCTTCGCCAGACTCAAACCCCGTCGTTGTGGTCAACTCCTCTCTGTGTCTCAAGTCTGCCGACATACATAGCGAGTTACTGAACAAACTGGTAACAGCCAGAAAGCTGTCCATATGGAGGTAAGTGGTCAGCTGGTAAGCGCAAAAAGGAAAGGTGCCATATCGCGCCATAGTGTTCATTTTAAAAACGAAATGCAGCGAGACAGTACATACTTCTGGCTACATGATTGATGTATGTTCTCCATTGATCTCCATTGATGTATGTTGTATATGGGCCTAAAAAAATTGTAGTATATACAAATATTTACATACAATTCGGAACTTTTTATTTTAAATGAAATATTATTCAGTATTATTAATGAACTTTTGCCATCATTTTGTTTTCCTACAGAAATTGTTGCAATGGACATATACAATTGTAATACAAAATTTGTATCTACGTATATATCCAAGCATTTTGAATTAGATATTATGAATGAACTTTTTTTCAGTATGTCTTTTGCCAATATGTTTTATCTTTCTTCATACATTTTTCATTAAATATTCATTCATTCATTCATTCGTTTTTCTTTGGCTTAGTACTTTATTTATCAGGGGTTGCCACAGCGGAATAAACCACCGACTATTCCAGCATATGTTTTACACAACAGATGCCCTTCCAGCCACAACCCAAGACTGGGAAACACCCATACACTCTCACATTCACACTCATACACCACGGCCAATTTTGTTTACCCGATTCACCCATATTACATGTCTTTGAACTGTGGGGGAAACCGGAGCACTCGGAGGAAACCCACGCCAACACAGGAAGAACATGCAAACTCTACACAGAAATGCCCACTGGCCCAGCAGGGCTTGCTGTGAAGCGACAGTGCTAACCACTGAGCCACTGTGCCACCTTATTAAATATTATCAATAAATATTTTCCTCATTTTAGCTTTTTCCATGTTACAATGAAGTTTGTGGCCAAAATTTGGTTATAAATGCAAATAATCAAATTTTAAAAATATTATAACTTATTATTCTAAATACATTTGCCTCAATTATTGTTTTCTACATGACTTTTTGTTAAGTATTAAGGGCCCAAAAAAAGTGCATATATATATACAAATAAACTGAATTTCTAATTTAATATTAGACATTTTTATTAATAAATGTTTGCCTACTTTTTCATCCATCGTTGTTCTCCCCTCTCTGCTGTTGTGATAAATTAAGGGCCAAAAATTTGTATTATGACAAAAAAATTTACATTGGCATTGGTTTGTCACCATTTTTTCATAGAGATTGTTGCTTAAATATTCGAGATGAGCTGATTGGTTTGATTTTACGTTGATTGTATTTTGTTGATTTGCTAATATACAGATTATGATTATACAGATTAATGAATTAATTATGAATATACAGATTAATGATTAGCCCTTCTGAATTTTTAGCCACCCTGTATATTTTCCCCCAATTTTTTCAACACATTTCTGAACAAAATAGTTTTAATATCCCATTTCTAATAACTAATTTCTTTTATCTTTGCCATAATGACAGTACAGATCACTAGATATTTTTCAAGATACCAGTATTTAGCTTAAAGTGACATTTAAAGACTTAACTAGGTTAATTAGACAAGTTAGGGTAATTAGGCAAGTCATTGTAGTGATGGTTTGTTCTGTAGACAATTGAAAACGAATATCGCTTAAGGGGTATAATAATATTGACCTTAAAATGGTTTAAAACAATTAAAAACTGCTTTCATTCTAGCTGAAATAAAACAACATCATTTAGGAAATAATTGAAAACGAAACAAAAAAAATCACAGGAGGGTGAATAATTTTGACTTTAACTGTATGTTTTTTCATTTTGGTTGTATTTCCAGTATGAAAGGCAAAATTCGAGACGAAATGTCGAAGCAGGTTGTTTTCCAGCATGGCAGAGAAAAGACTGGCGCTGACTGAAAACACAGCTGTATACTCTTTCTTCATGAGTGGAGTGTGTGGCCGAGCAGATCATAAATTGTATAGCGTTCAGTTTTGGCTTGTCAGCTCTATTCATCATGACATAAAAGTCCTGAAAGAGCCCGACTCTTTTGTTAACCCCGATTCAGCTTAGTGTAGGTCACTTGTGCTTCTGTTACCAATCACTCAGCCCACACAAAGGCAAATTCAGCATATTGAGTGTGAATTGTGAGAACTCTGTCTGTGCCAAGCTGGTACGTCACAATCTCACCCGGTCTGTTCCAAACGATTCAACTTTCCCTACATAGAGGGCATTATAACTAATCTGTAATGCTTTACACCACTATGAAGTGCACTAGAGTTCAAGGTGGATTCTTAGATCAAGTAAAATATAGTTTTATTAAATAATAGTAATAATAATTTTGTACAATTATATAGTACTTTTCTGGACACTCAAAGCGTGTTATAGTTTTTTCGGAGATCATCTGTCCACCACCATTGTTCAGCATCCACCTGAATGACGTGACAGCAGCCATATTGCGGCAGACTGCACACCTAACACCAGCTAATTGGTGGAGAAGAGACAGAGTGATGAAGCCAATTATGATATGAGGATGGTTAGGAGGCAATGATGGACAGAGGCCAGTGTTCAAATTTGGCCAGGATGCCAGGGTTAAACCCCTACTCTTTTTCGAAGGACATCCTGGGATTTTTAATGACCTCAGAGACTCAGGATCTCATGCGAAAGACAGCTTTCACTGAGCAGTATAAAGTCCCCATCAATATACTGGGGCATCAAGACCCACACAGAGCGAAGATTGAGCACCCCCTGCTAATCTCGGTAACACCACTTTCGGCATCAACCTAGCTTTCCTATGTGGTCTCCCATCCAGGTACTGACCAGGTGCATCCCTGCTTAGCTTCAGTGGGCAACCTTGTGAGAATTGCAGTGAAATTGGCTAGCTGCTGGCAAATTTTCACCTTTAGAATAAATAAGTCAAAATTAGGAGTGTTTCCTTAAAACAAGCTAAATTATCTGTCAATGGGGTAAGCAAAATAATCTTATTTTCACTTTAAAATGTAGATATTTTGACTACAAACAAGACAAAAATTCTTTGTAACATCACCAAACATATTTTTTTGTGCCCAAATGTTTTAATCTCCCTTGAAATGCTCAGTCAAAGGCCTTAAAACACATGCAAATGATAAATGTTCACTCTATTATGGTTAAACTTAGCAGAAACTCTACAAATCATGTATTCTGTGGCCCCAGGACAACTATAATTCAGACTCAAAATCCTGAGATGTGACTATTGCGGACATGCACAAAGCAATATCGATGCTGAAACGATATATTGTGCAGTCCTACCTCATACAAAATATATTAATATAATGTATAAAATACAAACTTGATATAACGCCCAGCCCTACCATAGTGTTTTCATTGTTCATTAACTGCGTGACTGCCTTTGTTTTCCAGTTTGACTCTAAAATCTCTTTTCTGACTCTTAAATTATAGTCAATCTCCTCCTCCAGCCGTCTGGATACTGGTTACAGGTCTGTCCGTCTCCGTCTGCCTTTGACCAGAATCTTCAATGCTTTGTCACCTTCTCGCTCAGCAGCAGCCACAGGTCTGGAAAATAATGATTTATTTATTGCTATCCGCCAAGACACAGAATTGGGTCCCACCGTGGGAGGAATGATGTATTTTTTTGGCATGTAAATCGATCCGTTTCTATCTAAAAAGCTAACTGTGCACTGTCATAAGAAATTAACAGCAGAGATTCCCCCGAGAGGCTTTTTTCTGTGGGGATATGGCAAAACACTTGTTTCTATATAACTAATGGAGCCTCGCTGTGTTAAGTATCCATGGAAATCGAAACAACAGCTTTAAAAATAAACTGCACACTAAGGACATTTTAGAGGTAGTGTCTGGAGGAGAGGTGGCAGTATAGTGTGTGTGTGTGTATGCTTATGTAAGGGAGGGCAGATTTAAACTATGTGCTGAGAAAATACCATAAGCTCTATATGAAAATTAAAAGTAACTAATTTAAAAATTAGTTGCTTTCATGATATAAAAATATATTCCAAAATGTCAGAAATTTAATTAAATAAATAAGAAACTAAATAAATTATATATATATATATATATATATATATATATATATATATATATATATATATATATATATATATATATATATATATATATAATTTAAATAAATAAATTATTAATAATAATAAACATTAATAAAATTAAATAATAATAATAGCAGGTTCATTCCGCTGTGGTGACCTCTGAATTAAAGAATAAGCTGAAGGAAAATGAATGAATGAATGAATAATAATAATAATAAATAATAATAATATAATTTTTAAAAATGCATTACAAACAAAGAAAGGAAGGGCAATATAAATAAATAAATCATCAAAATTAATAGAATTGTAGAAAAAAGTTAATAAATAAAATTGATGTATTAATATAATAAATATCATTAATTAATAATATAAATAATAAAAAATGGATTTAAAAAAATTTCATAAAAAATAAACATGCATAAAATGTTTAAACAAAAAAATAAAACAAAATCAAATAAATTATCGAAAAATGGCACAAACTAAAAGAAATTCAATAACTAAAATTAAATATAATAAAATCTAAATGGGTAAAAAAAAATTATTACCAATCAGAAAAAATTACCAATTTGAAAAAATCTAGAAAGAAAACATTAAGAAAATTCAATAAATACATAGGTAGTTGTAAAACTGCACAGTTGGTTATGGCTAGACCTAAAGAACTATAAAGAAAATAAATTCGTTTTGGCAAATCGGAACAATCAATGGTTTGAAGTAACTACTAAAATCATGTTTGATGAAACCAGCATGCACAACATTTTCACACATGCTCTTCAGAAACTCGTTAAAACGGACAGCAAAATGAAAACCAGAGAGCCGGTTACTGTAACAAAATAGCATCAGCGTGTATGCACAGCCTTTTTTGTGGCCAAGCACGAGAACAATTTTTCTCATAACAAATAAGGCCTTTAATCATAGCTGTGCATCATTTTATTAGGTTAAGGACAAAGCTGGGGGAGAAAATAAAATAATAACAATAAAAAAACAGGCCATATTCCCTTTCCTTCACATTGTGCATGCAAATAAAATGCTCTTTTCTTCTTTTTTTTTAAAAAAAGAAGGCATAAATAAAGCATACTTGTGGAGACTTCTCCTACATTTCCATCCTGCAGTGCTGAGCGATGCAGCTTATTGACTGGCACTTTTAATATGCTTTCCAGAACTTGGTGGGTGGCTCTGAAAGGCAGGGCATTGGAAATCTCTGGTGTTTTAATGTTTCATCTTCACTAATATACTCAAGGTCCCTCAGAAAGTTCCCTTCAAAGCCAATTGTCTTCATCTGTTTCAAAAAAAAAATTCGAGAGTACATGTTGTGAATGTAACATCAAAATGAGTGTGCGTTTCATCCAGGCCACACACTGCTACAGACTGCTGCTGGAAATAAGCTACAGCCATTTTCTCCATTAATCGTGCTTGTTGTTGGTTATCTGGAGGGTTTATTGGGGCAGGGCTGGGTTTTTGGTGTTGACAGTGCTCATAACTGGTCGTTCACCTTTATTTATGAGTCAAATCCTCCTCCGTTTCATGTTGAGGGATTCTTGCAATTCCAGTGTTAGGGATGTGACATTTGCAGTAAAAACGTAAAGGTGCAGCATGTAAGTTTGATATCCAGAGATTGAACTAGGTATTGCACGCCTAGTTCAAAACACATGCAAGCCCAGGTTTCTAGATTGACTACACCAACGGGAGTGTGCCTGACCGTCAAGCCTAAAGCCGCCTTTCCACTGCACATGACATTCGGACATGACTGTCGGAATACGCCCTCTTGTGGCAATCACACAGAAATTTCAGTTTTGTCGTGCACTTTGGGAGATAAGCTGTTCTTGCGGTGTCTGAAATAAAAGTGCAAAAGCAAGAGCCTTTATTCTCTGTGGGTTCACCATGATTGAATGAATGCATACTAGATACTCAGACCACTAAACATTTTGGAAGGAATGTGGAGACAACAACAAAAAAAAAAAAAGTTTTTGTCCTAACCAAATTTATATTTTAGAAACGGCTTCTATTTCTTGCAGCTGAACAACAGAAAATGACAACGATCACCTCAGGTAAACCTTATGTGCTTTATTCAGTGTTAAATGCTAATAATGTGAGTCTGAATGCCATTTACATGACACTTATTGCCATACTACTGAAAACAGCAGCAGATCTTCAAAAGAGCTCAGTGTCAGCTCAGTTAACAAATATCAGTCATTCAGCATGTACATTTAATA
The DNA here is from genome assembly GCF_903798145.1 of Danio aesculapii. Taxonomy (NCBI): domain Eukaryota; kingdom Metazoa; phylum Chordata; class Actinopteri; order Cypriniformes; family Danionidae; genus Danio; species Danio aesculapii. Next base: position 11,089,442 of record NC_079435.1, on the reverse strand, counting down.
ATGTTAAAGGTTTATTATGTATTTATTAGTTTATAAACCTTAACAATTTCATTGAAGTGCAGCGAGTGCACTATTCTGTGCTTCTGAATGGCTGTATTTCAATTTCTGTTGTGTTTCGTCTGGTACAAACAGCCAAATTGCTCATCACTGCAAATCTCGTCATGTAGCAGGTTGTTAGGACACAGGGTTACAATGTAACCTGCTCACCTAATGTTTACATTCGTAATATTTATATTATTTGCTAATTAATAACCACCTCATGTGGAACTCTGAATCTGCGTCTCATTTTGGAGTCTGCTACTGTCCACCGGAGGTCACGTTTCAATCATAGATGCATACTTCGAGAGCCTTTCTGACTGAATGAATGAATGCTGTTTTCCACCAAGGCAACCCAAGGTGCTGAAATATAATTGGCTAAACTGGCATTAAGTGGGTTAAATGACCAAAACAAAGACACCTGTCTGGCACGGAACTCACTTTTTCAAAGCAGAATATCTGACTATATTGTTTTTCAGATAAACAAGAATGTTCACTTAGCATGTTTCAAAAATATCTGCAAGCATATTATGGTATTCTAATGCTTTAGAAGAGTCAAAAACCCACACACAGCACCTATAAAACATAAATTCACAGAGAAAGTAAACGTTAACATTATATTATTTTCCAAAACAACTAACCACAGAGTGGCGGGATCAGAAAAATATCAATCTGTAAACATTTTTTTCTACATTTAATGAGGAAAATAAATGTGCAACCAAGAAAGTATGTGAGTTTACAGTATAGAACATACTTTCTGTGAATTAAACTGCACAACTCAAAAGAAATAACGCTCATTAAAAGGATAAGAGTTGGCTTTCTAAAGATTGAATTTCTAAAGATCAGAATTTCTAAAGATTCTGATTGATTTTGATTTTTTTTATTAACATTTTTGCATTAATGAGGAAAAGCTTGGTTATGGAAGTGACATCTCTCTGTTGTGGATGTAACAAGGTGTAAATTGGCACTTGTTGACTTTGGTAAATCAAATATAGCTGTTTGAAAACATTGACAGAGACATTTTTGGGTATTTTTACAGTACTGTAAAACACAAGCCTACACAAAAAAACTAGTAATGGGGTTTCGCTATTTTGGTGAAAACTTTGTGACATATGCATGAAATTGCTCGTATGTAGATGAAGACCACTTCCTTCTGGTTCTCCTTAGTGTTTCCCCAGGCTACTGTTGGAGCATGGGATAAAAACACTCCCCTCTGTGTGGGTCATTGTTTGACGGGGACTCGCAGACTTTTGTTTTGATCCTTACAGAATGATTTTTTTTTTTGTGTGGCATGAGAAATGACGTGGCGTCCGATCTTTTAAAAAATCAGCCGGAACAAAATGAGGAGAAAAAAAAGGCAGCTAGAGAAAGGGATGACAATGCTTTTTCCCAATGCTCTCATGTCTTTTCTTTGGATTCGTCCCTTGAGGTAACAGGACACCTGGACCATTGGTGCACTGTGTTTATCTAAATGTCTCTGAGGGACAGTTAAGTGTGGTTCCTTAATGGGACTCTATTCAGCGTTTACAGATAAAGTGCGCCTCTCCCATGTGATCTATTCTCTGTGCTGACTTGTAGAGGTATATAGCGAGGAAGAAACGTACAGACATGACGGGCCAGACTATATTCCCACAGATTTTGACACCATTGATATATGAGGTGTCTCTGAATACTTCAGATTGGTTCTGAAATTTCTTTATATTAGTGCTGTCAATCGATTAAAACATTGTAACTAATTAATCACACTTTTTTTTGCAAGTAATCATGATGATTAATCACAATTAAAAGACTGAAACTTGTAATTTTGGATATTCAAATGTAAAATGTAAATTAATGTAAACTCTAAGGTTATAATAGTTTTGGATTTTTTTTTATGACTTTTAGTTTTTATTTCGTTTTGACTTTTTGTTTTCAAATTCAGTTCGTTTTAATTAGTTTTAGAGGAAGATTTACTAGTTTTTATTAGTTTCTATATTTTAAAATTATTTAGTTTTAGTTGAGTTTTTATTAGTTTCAGTATTCATTTTAGTTTTTTTCTGAATAAGGATGTTTGTTAGGTGCAAGATTCCAAAACAACAGAATAAATATTGTATGACAAAAAGCCATACATTTTTTTAAACCTGTATTCAGAGGACACATGAACACTATCATCTACCACTACCATACCCATCCTCAAATTCAAATACAACAGCCCACAAGATTGCAGCCTTAAGTACAATATGTGTGAAGTTCAGATATTTAAAGTGGATGTTAGGACTCAAACATATCAGAATTATGTAGTCAGCAATAGGAATTTCAGTCAGTTAAAACCTCACCATGATCTGAAAAATGTCTTACAGTAACGTTTTGCAACTCAACAGAAGCATGATTCACTTATTTAAATTCCATTATGATTTTCTGTTGTGAAATATGATTTCACCAGATCCTCTCATTTAAGCCCTGGGTTTACCCAGTTCAAGTTTAGTTCAGTCACAGCAGGCTGTCACGCGCTGTTTGTGTTTTGTTCATTGAATCACGCATACGCAGTATTATCGGTTCACCGCTTCTCAAATTTGATCTCAGTGTAATGTTACTGTTCTAATAACTGAATAAGAGTATATATTGGATTATTTAGGGTGGTATTAGGCTTGTTAAAAAGTAAGTAGTTTGTGGATAAGTGCTTACTGAAGACGTGAACCGTTCCAACGATTCAGTTTGTTTTGTTAAACTAGTTCAACCCGATCACTTAGAACAGTGGTTCTAAAACTGGGGGTCGCGACCCCGAGTAATTTCAGGGGGTCGTGAGAGGGATTTAAAAATGTGTCATTTTTTGAGATTATAATATTGATTTTTCAATGTCACAAGTGAATGCTACAAATATTTTCAGAATTTTAAAAAGATTTTACTGATTAATCATCAGAGCGTTTAAGAAATGTGAATCAAACGTCATCACTGTGCAGCGGCTAGCTCGCTAGTTATCACTACAGCACAAGCATGCATCTGCACGAGAAAACTCGCACCTGCTGAGATGGATAAATTTGTCATTCGTAAATCTAAAAATGTTGAGGTCATCGGAACCATCTACATCGACTAAGCATAAGAGCAAGACCTCGTCAGACAAAAGTAAGAAACGTCGGAAATTTCGGGATGAATTCAAAATGTATGGATTCACCTGCTCTACTCAATGCGTAATCTGTTCAGAAGTGCTTGCTCATGAAAGTATGAAGCCCGGTATGAATGCAAAATCATCAAAGTCATAAATCACATAAAAACTCGTCCAGTAAACGACAGACTACTAGCCACACTTTGCAACGAGATGGGCTCACAGCACGAAGCATTGCTGTTTCACACTGAAGTCCGGTGGTTATCACAAGGGAAGGCACTCACGTGTGTTTATGAACTTTGAGAAGAACTGCACTCTTTCTTAAAAGACTCAAAATTGGAATTCGCCCACTGCCTGAAAGATCCAGCTTGGTTGTCAAAACTTGCTTATTTGGCATGTATATTCGAAAATCTGAACATGCTTAATCTGTCATTACAAGGGCCAAACACAAACATCCTGACAATGAATTACAAAGTCAATACATTTATGAAAAAACTGGAAAGATGGGCTGAGCCAGTTGAACAAGGAAATGTGGAGATGCTTCCTGAGCTTGATGAGCATCTGGAGGACAATGGACTGGGTCTCAGAAGCCTGAAAGAACACATCACTGGTCATCTCCGCAGCCTTTTCTACCAATTCAAGAAGTATTTTCCAAAAGATACGCAAGTAGAACTCTGACTGGGTACGGCAACCATTTTCTGAATCTAGGACTCTTCTCCCTACAAATCTGGAAGATGCTTTGCTTGAGCTGTCCAGTGATCAAACATTAAAAACTTTATTTTCCAATTCTACACTGTCTGAATTCTGGATCGCAGTAGCAGACGAATACACAGTGTCCTGAGCAGTCTTTTTATGCTGTTACATACATAAAAAACAAATACCGATCACGTCTTGATGTCAAAGATGATCTGTGAGTAGCTGTTTCCACCATCAGGCTACGAATGGAGCTTTTGTGTTGCCAAAAACAAGCAAACTCATCCCATTGAAAGGTAAGCCGAAATTATTTGTGTATATAGGCTAGTAAATATAGTTAAAATACTGCAAACAGCTTAAAGTAAGTTGTTTATATTGTTTGTATATGCTTTTGTAATGGGGGGGGGGGGTCGCGAGTTCTTGACAATCTTACATTAGGGGTCGCTGGTTTAAAAGTTTGAGAACCACTGACTTAGAAGATCCAGTTAAAAAGATTTGTTTGCGATCGCGATACAGGAATAAAACCCATTATTGGGCACAAATGTGTTAAAGTAATAGTTTTAAGACTGCTGTCACGATGCTGCTGTCATGTGAGGATGATTGGAGGAGAACCGGCTCCATCTGGCCAATGGCAGAGCAGACTCTGATGTACCATATGGGTCAAACATCTGCAGTGTGAAGTAAATAAATTTTCTTTTAAAAGGCATACAGTAAGATTATGTATTAAATACATTTACACAGAAGAAAACGAAGGAGGTTTTTGCTATAATTTTAGTTAGTTTCAGTTAGTTTTGTATGTACACAATACAGTTTCAGTTCTAGTTTTTTTTTACTCTAGTTTTTATTATTATTTCAGTTAACGACAATTCGTTCGTTTTCGTTAACTATAATAACCTTGGTAAACTCGAGGCAAAGAAACTATTTAAATTTATTAGATTTTTTGTTTTTGAAACTTGTAACACATTTCTTCATGTAAACAACATACCTGCAATAGACCCGAGGATCCTCATATACCATATTTTTTAAAATTCTTGTTTCTTCTGTAAAAAATTATTAAATGAAAAATAAAATGATGGTCACATACTATAGCTGTTTGGAAACTCTTTGGCCTTAAACTGCTTTTTGCTATAAAACTACACTGTTATCAGAAGAATCATTTTAATTACATTCTAATGAGATGAACTAGTACACTTTAGGATACTTAAGTTTCTTATCAGGCTGAAAGTTTAATGCTGTAACCTGATCTCTTGCCTCAGGCAAAGCAGATAGCATTTCTCCAGTGATTGGCTCTTGCATTCGGTCAAGTGTCCGCGATGATGGTTTAAGGAGTGATGGACGTGCTTGAAGTAGAAGGTCACTCAATGGCAGCTGAGGTTCGGGAAGGGCTAATGGAGGCCAGATGTAATGCAAGGGTCAGAGGTTATTTCCCATCTCTCTTCTTCTGTCAGTATGAATGCACTGCATTGACACCCAAATCCAAAGAAGCTTAATTTTTTTTTGTTCTGATGAGCTAAGCTGGCTATTGTGTTTTGGCAGATCATGTGACAAATTTCAAGAGGAAGAATCGAAATTTTGACTGCTCAAATGTCGGTGTATGGGGTGTAACAAATACCAAGATGGAAATAAATAATACAAATAAAATTAAGATAGATATATAGATAGATAGATAGATAGACAGACAGACAGACAGACAGACAGACAGACAGACAGACAGACAGACAGACAGACAGACAGACAGACAGACAGATAGATAGATAGATAGATAGATAGACAGATAGACAGACAGATAGATAGCTAGACAGATAGATAGATAGATAGATAGATAGACAGATAGATAGATAGATAGACAGACAGACAGACAGACAGACAGACAGACAGACAGACAGACAGACAGACAGACAGACAGACAGATAGATAGATAGATAGATAGATAGATAGATAGATAGATAGATAGATAGATAGATAGATAGATAGATAGATAGATAGATTAGATAGATAGATAGATAGATAGATAGATAGATAGATAGATAGATAGATAGATAGATAGATAGATAGATAGATAGATAGATAGATAGATAGATAGAAGGACGGATGCATGGACGGATGGATAGATAAAAAGGTAGACAGACAGAGAGAGAGAGAGATAGATAGATAGATAGATATATAGATAGATAGATAGATAGATAGATAGACAGACAGACAGACAGACAGACAGACAGATACCTAGACAGATAGATAGATAGATAAATAGATAGACAGACAGACAGACAGACAGATAGATAGACAGATAGATAGATAGATAGATAGATAGATAGATAGATAGATAGATAGATAGATAGATAGATAGATAGATAGATAGATAGATAGATAGATAGATAGATAGATAGATAGATAGATAGATAGCTAAACAGATAGATAGCTAAACAGACAGACGGATGGATGGATGGATGGACAGATAGAAATTAATTGCATAAAAATACTTGTCAACCAATCAAAATGAAGAATTTAGATAGATAGACAGACGGACAGGAATGGATTGCATATAAAACTTGTCAGCCAATCAAAATGAATTTAGATTGAAATTTAAATGAAGAAAGAAAGAAAGAAAGCAAGCAAGAAAGAAAGAAAGAAATGAGTCCGTTAAAGAAATCAACTCAACAATACAGTTAGATGTTTGCTGTTTGTTCTGAAAGTTTTATTATGACTTGTTGCAGTTTGAAGAAAATTGCGTTGGTCTTGTTGATAGATGATGCCTGAGATTTGTACAGACATCTCAGGATTGAAGTAAGCGGTATAAGCATTATCATTCCCTTGAAGCTGATGTTGGTAAACCCATAAACCTTATCATGCGGTCACGTCTGTCATCACAGGCTTTGATAAAAACCACTACATATCACGAGTAGATGAACGAGACTAATTCAAATGAAAAATGATGCATTATGGAACACTTTTAAAGGTATTGTTATCGCATCACTCATTTATTAAAAAAAGTTTTTCTGTATTTTTAAAAATGTTTATTTATACATTGTAAAACACATTACAAACATATACAAAAAGGACAACATAAACATGTAACAATAAGGAAATACACTGAAGAGTATTTTGATCAAAAAACAAAATAATAACACTAGTGCAATCTTACATACAGAAAATACAGGTCTACAATGTGCTGACCAGAGCTAGTATCCAGTACCAAGCTGGGAGTTGGGGGTGGGGACTCGATCAGAAGGAGCAGGGTCAAGCTGAAGAGTTTGGACATGTTTGTGAAGGGGTTACCACAGTTTAATGAAAATAGTGCTAGGTCGGAGAAGAGAGTACCTAATTTTCTCTAATTTCATAAAATAAAGGACATTTCTTATCCAACAACTGTCCAGTTCAGAAGAATGAACTGCCTAGCCAAAAGGTTTAAAAAGGCTACAAAGTCTGCAAAATGAGTGGGTAAAGTTTCGCCAGGTGGGAGAACTCCAAATAAACCAATAATTCAGGGTCAATAGACGGATTGATGCGAGCTAGCCTGCTCTTGGATCAATGAGCTCTATGCACTACCTTGCATTGCATGAGGCTGTGACATGCACAGATTGAGGAACAATTAACCCTGTTCAAGACCACTTTCCATGTCTCCTCGTTAATGTCAATTCCAATGTCTTGAGACCAGCTGGTCCATAAGCTATGAGAAGAAAATTGCAGATTAACAATTCTATTAAATAATTTAGAAATTGAATTTTTAGCACAGGGATCTATGCCCAATATGGTGTCCAGATCTGAAGCAAGAGGTGCAATTGGAAAGTTTGTTCCGTGTTTTTATTAGAAAGTATCAGAATTCAAAATGATGAAAAGTTAAAGGTTTTTCCACGCAGCATCTTTCCAACACAGGGAAACATTTTTGAGAACCGACAAGCTTGCTGGTTCACGTGGCTGCATTTTGTGTAAAACATACAGTACGTGGCAGTAGCGGGCTTACCATGAACGGTGTCAGATTTGGGACGCGGATCTAAGTGGATTGGGGTCCAAGTCCAGCAAAGGATGTTTCCTGAAAACAGTCAAAACCAGGCAAGTTTCCAGGCAAAACAGTGAACATAAAAAACAGTGTGAGAAGCTCACAGCCCGCGATTGCTTTTCCATTGTAGTTTGCTTTTGAAAACACTATCAATTGGGTTTAAGAAAGGGAGGGGGGGGGGTGTCTATCAGTTGATATCAAGCTGATATATTATGCTTGATGACAATCTGACCGGCTTCTCTTACAAACGTTTCCAGAAGTGACCTCAGCGGAGTTGTGTTTAGTGCTACTCCTCCTTTAAAAGTCATACATTTTTGTACTACTGAACTCGTATGTATTTGTACAAGCCAATAAACGGACAAAACGTAGTTACCTAATAAAAACATATTTATCTTTATTTCTATTGCGCTTTTACATTGTAGATTGTGTCAAAGCAGCTTAACATAGACGTTCTAGTAAACTGAAACTGTGTCAGTCTAGTTTTCAGAGTTGAAGTTCATTTGAGTGTGGTTTAATTTTCACTGCTGAAAGTCCAAACACTGAAGAGCAAATCCATCGATGTGCAGCTCCACAAATCCCACACCAATCAAGACAGTGGCGACAGTGGTGAGGAACAAGCTTTACCAATTGACGAAAGTGAAAGAAAAAACCTCGAGAGAAATCAGGCTCAGTCTAGGCGCTGGAGGCTGGAGAACGCTGGACGTCCATTTTGGAGAAGCTGCAGGTGTTCAAGCTTGCCCAAAGGATCAATGCAAAGACTCGTCTGTCACTGGGGTCTTTCAGGAATCAGTCTCACGCTCTCCACTCCTCCATGACCGCCACAGCATCTGCTCAGGATAATACATTATAGTTATGTACCGGATCATCATTGAGATGCATGAGAACGCAAATGTTTGCATTTCTCCAGGTACTAGAGCTCCTTCGTTGCTTCCAGAAAGGATATGTTTGGGTTAAGGTCACATTTAGAGAGTTAAAAAAGCAAAGAACCTTGAAATACACAAGCTGTAGTTAATTTTGCAAAATGTTTGGCTGTGAGAGCAGTAGGTCTCTTCTTTTTACATAATTCAGCAATACATCTGCCATCAGCATGTGCTCTTCATTTGGCTGCACTGTTGGAAGATAAACTGCTAAAAAACATCCTGATGCTGGATCTGGTTTTGCTCGATGTTCCACGTTGAGTAATTGTCTTTATAACTACAATGTAGAAAGTGTGCAATGTTCACATCCATCCAACATAGGCTGAAAACGTAGCCCTATATACATTTCTGGAGATCGCCAATTATGTAGCCAGTAGTATGTCTGGCTGCATTTCGTCTTTAAAATGAACGCTACGGGGCGGGGTGACACCTTTTCTTTTCGCGCTTACCAGCTGACCGCTTACCTCCATATAGACGGCTTTCCTGCTGTTACCAGTTTGTCCAGTTGGTTTGCCATGTATGTCGGTGGACTTGAGATGTAGATAGGAGTTGACCATGATGATGGGGTAGAGTCTGGTTAAAAACTGTTCCAGAAAGCAGGTAAAACAAAAACAGAAGCCAAAAAATAAAATAAACAAGTAAATAACAGGGTGAGAATGTGGTAAAATCTGAAAATGTGGTAAAAAATCAGGCGAGGCCTTTTTTTCTGGATTGCTTTTTAGAACTGGGTGGGCGGGTCAATCAGGGCTTTTGAAAACACTATCGGTTGGGTTTAGGGAAAGAGAAGGGTGGGTCAGTCAATCGCTTAGTCAGTCAATCGCTTAGTTAGTCAGTCAGTCAGTCAGTCATTCAGTCAGTAAGTCAGTCAATAGCGGCCTCTGGTGGATTTACGTGAGAACAGCAGGCGCGAATGGCACTCACGAGAGAAAGTTGAGATCTGAAATAGCATTCACAGCGACCTCTAGTGGATTTGTGAAAACAAAAACTGCAAAAAAAGAGAACCACCTGGGACGTATTTGGCGCATTCCAGAAATGTATATAGTGGTATGTTTTAAGAATGAGTCTGGGTTTAATCTATCTAAAATAAAAGCTAACTAATGAATAAATATTAACATGTTTTACCCCATTTTACTTTACTGGCATGAGGTCATAAATACATGAGGGTGGCAAGGTGGCTCAGGGGTCAGCACTGTCGCCTCACAGCAGGAGCACAGCAGTTGGCATTTCTATGTGGAGTTTGCGTGTTCTCCCTGTGTTGGCGTGGGTTTCCTCTGGGTGCTCCGGTTTCCCCCACAGTCTAAAGACATTCCCTATAGGTGAATTGAATAAAAACTAAATTGTCCGTAGTGTATGAGTGCGCATGTGAGAGTGTACGGGTGCTTCATAGTACTGGGTTGCAGCTGAAAAGGCATCCACTGTGTGAAACATATGCTGGATAAGTTGGCGGGCCATTCCGCTGTGGCGACCCCTGAAAAATAAAGGGACTAACCCGAAAAGAAAATGAATGAATGAATAAATACGTCAACATTTCGGTATTCTTGCCCATTTTTTCAATTTCACCCAACATTTAAACACTTTACATGTTGTTCTACTGGATTATTAAAGTCTGGCTACATGACGTGTTTATATATATAAAGTATGTATTTTGTAATCTAAAGTAGGGATGCATGATATTGGAAAAAACTGATATTGCAATATTTTATTTTTTGCAATAGATATTGCTATATGAATACAGTTTCTCAAGATAGTTTGTATAGCACTATTTGACAGTTTTTTAGCAAGTCTAACAATATTCAGATACAGATATTGAATAATTACAATGCAATAATTGCTTTTCTTACTTTGCTTTTTCTCGTTTCTAGTTCAAATATATAAAAATTCTTAGATCTTGGTAAAAATATTGTTTTGTTTTCAACTTCTGAAGAATTAAAAGTCAAAATTAGGAGTTTTTTCCTTAAAACAAGTAAAATTACCTGCCAGTGGGGTAAGTAAAAAAAAGTATTGTAGATATTTAGACTAGAAACAAGACAAAAATTCTAAGTAAGAAACTTTTTTTGTCATAAATCGTATAAATACGGTATAAATACAGTGGTTAAATACAATTCTGTAGCTCCTGGTCAACTATAATTCAGACTGAAGACATGCATATCTTGCGATGTCACTATTGTGAATGCACACATTGCAATATCGAAGCTGTAATGATATATTGTGCAGCCCTAATCTAAAGTGTGTGTAGTTAATTGTAATCATGAAATCTATTTAATAATAAAACAACCTATTTTATTTAGGAACCCTATTCTGCCCCTTTCTGAAATGCAGTTTTATTCTTGTTAAAATCAAGGCATGGAAGAAAAATTGTGTAATAATTGCTTACTAGTACATTTATTACTATTGATTCACTGTTATCAATGTATTTAATGATTGACTTAGTATTATTCTCACTTTAAGAGTTCTATACAACAGCAACCAAATTGTCAATTTGATGTTTAATTTTTTGTGATGATACAATATATTTCTGTGTGTACATGTTATGACCATAGTCTCTCTCATATAACACTCAATATGTAAAACTCTGTCGAGGTGACTTTAGAGATGAAGTTTACATCTTCATATCCTCATAATAGAGGATTTACTTCACATGTATAGTTAGGCCTGTCACAACAATCAATATTTGGACTCAACACATGGACATGACCTCAATCATTTTTAGAGATGAATATACAGTTGAAGTCAGAATTATTAGCCCCCCCTGCTTATTTTTTTCCCCCAATTTCTGTTTAATGGAGAGCAGATATTTTTCAACACATTTCTAAACATAATAGTTTTAATAACTCATTTCTAATAACTGATTTTTTTTAATCTTTTCCATGATGACAGTAAATAATATTTGACTAGATATTTTTCAAGACACTTCTATACAGCTTAAAGTGACATTTAAAGGCTTATCTAGGCTAATTAGGTTAACTAGGCAGGTTAGGGTAATTAGGCAAGTTATTGTATAACGATGGTTTGTTCTGTAGACTATGGAAAACAAATATAGCTTAAAGGGGCTAATATTTTTGACCTTAAAATGGCTTTTAAAAATGTAAAAACTGCTTTTATTCTAGCCAAATAAGACTTTCGCAACAATTTAGCTGATTGTGCAATATTTCTATCTCTATAGGAGGTGTCAAGATCAGTATGGTTAAATAAAAACACTTTAGTATTTACAATAAATTACTATAGTATATTATCATGTGGGTTTTTGACAACAGAATATATATCTGGTAGCAGAAATCGCAGCCTCTGTTACGTTTTACCTTGCACTTTTTTGTTAACATTTATTATAATTTATTTAGGATATACATTTTCACATTCTGATTCCAATGCCTCATTATTAAATCGTTAAAATGACTATAATTCAATAAAATATTCTTAAGAGTTAAATATAAGGTGTTTTTTGGAAGGGTGCGCAGTCATGCATTTGGGGTTTAACATTCACAGAAATCAAGTACACTGTTATTTACAGTAAACTTTTCCAAATTTCATGATATTTTGATTATATTTGGCTAATTCCATATTAATTACTGGATTCTGTGATTCCATGTGTTTTCTGCATTGCAGATCTTAACTCATACCTTAATTTCCTATTGCTCATTCATTTTGTTGTTATGGATCTGTAATTATACTGCACCGTACTTTCCGAAACAGTTAACAACAAATACAAAACAAACAAACAACAAAAAAACTGCAATATTAACCATGATTTAGAGATTATACAGCTTAAATTCACCCCCATTTTCCTCTTTTGTGCTCTTCATCAGCGAGGGTCACAGAGAACGATGAGGTGGATTTTCCGATTTTCTTTTAATCATCAGAACTTAATGCACTACAGCAACAGAAACCATAACAGGTCACGACAACTATGACTGTCTGCTTCCCTTCACATGATCGTCACTCACCACCATGGAAAGATCAATAAAGGGACACGGTCTTAAACCGCCAGGATGACTGCTTTGATCATGACTCTCTGCAGTCTGTATTCCAGATCCATCACCCCCTTTATCAAGGAGATACAATCAAATCTCTGCTGCAATCTAAAGCCCATTATCCGATTCCAAGAGCACCCTGACATTGTCGGAGGAATAAAACTTCTTCAAGATTCCCCAGAGCGTAAACAAATTGTCGCTGCCTCCGTTTTTTTTTTAAATAAGTTGAATCACGTTAACTTAAGTAATTTCAACTTAAAACATTTATTCCACACAGATTCATCGTGGATACGTACGGTCTACACTTCTTGATAGCGCAAATTATGTAGCCAGAGGAACGTCTGGCTGCAATTAATCTGTAAAATGAATGCTATGGGGAATGCTATGGGGCAGGCTTCTGTTTGGTTTTGTACTATCGCTGACACTGTTGATGGACTTAGGATGCAGAGCAGAGTTGACCGCGACAACGGGGTTCGAGTCTGTTAAAGAACTGTTCCAGAAATAAGATGAAACAAAAGCAAAAATTAAAAAATAAAAGAATAAACATTAGGCTGAAAATGTGGTGAAATCACCCGACAGCTTTTCTTTTTCTAGATTGCTTTTGAAAACACTATTGGTTGGTTTTAGAGAAGGGTGTATTGAAGTGTATATTGCGCCCTCTGGTGGATTTACATGAGAAGAGTACACGCAAGAGAAATTTGAGATCATCAAAAAGTATACACAGTGCCCTCTGGTAGATTATATTTTGCTGTCTCCTGAAATGTAGACCTGGGTACGTATCCACAATGAGCCTGGGGTGCATTTATTGTCGTGACTTTTTTTTTTTTTTTTTTAATTGTAAGAATAACATTTTTTAATTCAAAGTACTTTAATGTGCTCTTTGGACTAGTCAATAAAAATGCTCACTGGTCAGCCCCAATTGCCTAGTGGTTAGTGTGTTGACACACGGCTCTGAGGTGCTCACGGTCACCCGAGTTCAAATCCCATCTTCAGGTCCTTTGTCAATCCTGTGCTCCCAATGCTTTCCTGTCTTCACTCTCTACTGTGCTCTACATTAAAGGTGAAATATCCTGAAAAAAAGGCTAAACGGAAAAGGCAAGATGCACATAAATGTTAAAATTGTAAACAAACGTATGCATACATTAACTTTTTATTCAATAAGTAAAAATGTGCATAAACTATAATGAAAACAAATTTACTGAATAAATTCCAGCATGCACATTCAAAAATTCATGCAATTTGGTTTTGATAAATCATGTAATAACAAAAAAACAAACATTTCTGCTAGAACTATCGCAATGGTACAGCATTGATGAACAAACCTGATTGACCACATTGTACTATCAGAAATGTTGTTTTTGCTCATTTCAAAATGCTTTAGCCAAAATCCACCATCAAATTGATTCAGTATTATTACCTCGCAAAACTGTTGGCAACAATACACACTGAAAAGAAATATTCAAAGGTGATTCCTTGGATTTACTCATTTTTTTTATGTCAAGGGGTTGTAAACAATTTATTTAAGCTGAAATTAAACAAACAAATTAAGTTGAACATTGCTCAATTTAATTTGTTTGTTTAAATTCAACACAAATAAATTGTTTGCAACAGTTTTGCATGGAACACTTTTTTCAGTGCAGAAACTCTTTGATGGCAGACTTTGGCTAAGGGTTGAGACACATCACATCACTGAGACCAAACATCGCTTAAAAAAGCCTTTTATATAAAGTATTAAATACATTTCAGTAGTTCAGTACTTTCTCCTTGTGTCATTGCATTCTTATTACACAAAACAATTTTTCTGAAATTCTTTTTTATTATTTATTTTAATGTTGTGTTGTTTGGGTTTTTACCAAAATCCCAAAATCTGGTTCAGTTCCATGTCAACAGGTCCTTTAGAATATTTTTCCCAGAAAAAAAAAACATGTGTTGAATATATACACACACACACACACACACGCACACACACACACACACACACACACACACACACACACACACACACACATACCTGGTAAGGGGTTTCCCCAAATCATAACAGACAAATTGATGCAAACAAAGCCGACGCTTATGATTTGGCACTGCACTATTGCATCTTTGTTTATAGTCAAACCAGCTGGGCATAGCAAGTGTAACATAACACGAGGCTGGATTTACAAGACAAACTGTACTAATATCACTTACACTTGCCCGCATTATGATAATTGGCCGCAAGTGCATTTGGAAAATGTATTTCATATGTGAAGTATATCTTTGGAAAATCCCCGTAAGAGGCTTCAAACGATGCTGTAAGAACAGGAGACTTGAGGCAATTAGTGCGCTCGCATGCGTCTCGCACTGCTCTGAATGATGGACTGAGGTTGTGTGGGTAATATTCAGCAAACCAAAGAATATATCAGACTAACCAGCAGTGTGGTAATTGGCAACCGCAGTGAGTGTTGACACAAAAAGGCTTTTTTAATGTCTGGAAACGAGAACAGTTCAGTACTGGGTGCTGAAATTACATTTGACTAAAGGTGGCTAATATCTGGCCATCAGCCTAAAATCTATCACCCATGGGACACCGGAGTCCTTGTTTTTCAGGTAATTATGATCTTCACTTGGAATCTTTTCCCACTGGGATTTCCCATGTTCCAACTACAGCAATCCAGTAGCTTCTTGTAAGGAACAGGATGAAATCTGAGACGTTATTTGCTGAAAATCTGCCCTTCCGCTGGTGCTATCAAACCACACTGCGATCAGTCATCATGACATTTTTGACATTTTTAGCAACGCATATTTAAAGTGAAAGTTAGTAAAAGAGCACATTAACATTTAATAGACGCTACATTCAAAATACTGTTGTTATAATTTCTATGTTAAAGATAAAGCGCAAATGTAACAAATTACTATGAATGAATATCTATACAAATCCAAAATTTCCAAAATGCTTTTTAATGTTGAGACTTCACAGTCATCTAGTAACCAAAAGTAAAACTCATTTTCAAACAAATGCAAAATAGTTTTGTTTTTTTATTTATTGAGTTTTTCAGGAAACAATATAAAACAAACAAACAAACAAACAAACAAACAAACAAAAATAATAATAATAATTTAAAACTCCCACTCCCACCCATTCCACCCCTGGTAGACTTCATTGATGAATAAAAATAAATAAATTTATTAATTAATAAAATTATTTTACAAAGAAATTTTACAAAGATTTTAAAAGGATGACTCAACATCAAAAGCTGAATGCCACATACTGACAGTTTTCACATTAGCACCATGTACACGAGAGTTGAGAGTTCCATCGAGAGAATGTCCAACAAATACACAGTCCAGGTTTGTCTATCCATGGTGTGAGGAGGATTCCAGCGGCGGTTAACCAGCAATTTTTTTTGCTGCTGTGAGAGCAGTTAACAGAAGACATCTTTGTTGAACGGACAAAGTGAGGTTCCAAAAGTCATTCATAATAAAAAATGGTGTGGAGTCGAACATATCTCAGTTGATGTTTTCTATTTTCTAGTTCAAAACTGTGGTCTGTAAACAGCCTCATACTTAGTTTAGATTAGTTCTTCTAAGAGTTACTAACTATACATTAAAAAAATGAAGTAGAATTAATTTTCACTGAGCAAGTGATTGAACATTTTGTAAATAATTACAAAAATAATTATTATGCGTGAAATTGAATGTGAACATTTGAAGAAGGAATGCTACAAAAACATTTTTTTAAATGTTAATCTCCCTTGCAAAATACAAAGCATGTTAAAAGCATACTGTATTTAAAAAATATTTCAGAAATAAAGATTTATTGCATAAAACATTTATCCAGGACACTATTAAGTTTATTGGTTACATTATTAATATCAAAAGTTGCCTGCTAATGTTGTCTGAGCTAATATAAACAAGTTAATTTATTAATTTTTAAATAAGTAAAGGTAATAAAGAGTAATTTATACTACAAATGTATTTCAGAAACTGCTGATCTACTGGGATTTTCACGCACAACCATCTCTAGGGTTTACAGAGAATGACTCGATAAAGAGAAAATATCCAGTGAGCGGCAGTTCTGTGGGTGCAAATGCCTTGTTGAGGTCAGAGGAGAATGGACACACTGGCTTGAGCTGATAGAAAGGCAACAGTAACTCAAATAACCACTCGTCACAACTGAGGTATGCTGAAGAGCATCTCTGAACGCACAACACGTCTAACCTTGAGGCAGATGGGCTACAGCATCAGAAAACCACAGAAGGTGCCACTCCTGTCAGCTAAGAACAGGAAACTAAGGCTACAATTCACACAGGCTCACCAAAATTGGACAATAGAAGATTGGAAAATCTCGATTTCTGCTGCAACATTCGGATGATCAGAATTTGGGATTAATATCATAAAAGCATGGATCCATCCTGCCTTGTATCAACAGTTCAGGCTGGTGGTGGTGGTGTAAAGGGGTGGGGGATATTTTCTTGGCACACTTTGGGCCCATTAATCCTGTCAATGCCACAGCCTACCTGAGTATTGTTGCTAACCATGTCCATCCCTTTATGACGACAGTGTACCCATCTTCTGATGGCTACATCCAGCAGGATAACGCACCATGTCATAAAGCGCGAATCATCCCAGTTTCTTGTACATGATAATGAGTTCACTGTACTCAAATGGGCTCCCCAGCCACCAGTTCTCAATCCAATAGAGCACCTTTGGGATGGTGGAATGGGAGATTCGCATCATGGATGTGCAGCCAACAAATCTGCAGCAACTGCGTAATGCTATCATGTCAATATGGACCAAAATCTCTGAGGATTATTTCCAGTATCTTATTGAATCTATACCACCAAGGATTAAGGCAGTTCTGAAGGCAAAAGGGGGTCCAACCTGGTACCAGTAAGGTGTACCTAATAAAGTGGCCGGTGAGTACATTTCCTAATTGCATTTTTAAAAAGGCGTTTTTTAAAATGTGTTCCATTTCTAAAAAATATACTGTCAAATATCTAAAATGTTAGCAAGTTCATTAGGCATTTCTTCAATCAACACCAATTAAGAAGTGCACTGCCTTGTTTAATTGCCTCTGTTGCTGTGGAAACATTATTAATGGTCAGGCTGTGCCCTCCTGTGGTCCTCAGTGAAGGTATAATGTGTACAGAACCATACAGGCTGAAGTCCAAACAGATCTCTGCTTTCCAGTAAAAATAAAATCCCCAATAAAAGCCCGTCTGCCTTCTGTCATGTGCAGAGAAACAGTGATGAGTGTTGACTAATTGATAAACACATCCTGATCTGTGGCTGTGCAACCGAGCTGAATTACATTACGCAATTGGTCATACCGTTCTGCTTTCCAGCTGCGCGACTGCTTTTCACCAAACTCAAATAAAAAAAGGCCACGATGCCCTGCTATAGGGATGGCGAATGCTTTCTTTGATTCACGTTATTCTAAACAGAGCTTAATTCAGAAGAGTTATTTAGTGTTTGGATTAGCAGACCGCAGCATTGTGAAGTCTATTGTTCGGAGGCATCCCTCTGTTCTCTCGTTTGTTGAGTCTGTCGTTACAGATTTCATGCAGAGACGATTTAAAGCCGCTGTTTAGCTCGTCACGGTGGTCTCGCCACATAAGCATCCATATCCTGCCGTGAACATGGCACTGGAATTAAGCAGAGAAACACTAATTTATGTCTTCACGACATTCAAAAACAACATCACTTTGGACATTGTGTTAACTATACTGTAAGTACGTTTGTCGGCTCTTTAGTGTGTTAGTATCCTCTCAAATTAACTTAGTATTAACTTTCAGATTAGTAGTGTTAACTTCCAAATTAGTATCCTCTCAAAATTACTTTGTTCAAGCTACACATTTGAAAAGAGTTAAAATAACACAATTCTTAAGGTTTTCGGAGGACAACTTAATTGTTTTATGTTCAATCCACTTAAATTTGTAAAAAAAAAAAAACATTAAGATGATTTGTGCTGGGACAATATGAAGGGATTGTGTGGAACCCAGCATTTTTACAGGTGTCTGTTTATCATTGCTTAATCTCTTTTTGGTCACAACAGACATTCTACTATTAGAATAAAGAGGTTTCTTTGTTGTTGAGTGATATAATGTCACAGGAATTGTTGCTTTAAGTCAGGCATGTCCAAGCTCGGTCCTGGAGGGCCGGTGTCCTGCAAAGTTTAGTTCCAACCCCAATCAGACACACCTGGGCTAGCTAATCAAGCACTTACTAGGCTTTCTAGAAACATCCGTGCAGGTGTGTTGAGGCAAGTTGGAGCTAAAATCTGCAGGACACCGGCCCTCCAGGACCGAGTTTGGACACCCCTGCTTTAAGTGATATTATTATAATTTTAAGATCATTTTATGGCACTGATGATGATGGTTATACAAGAAAAAGTGTAAAAATAGGCATAAACATTTTGAGGCAAAAACATTTTGAGGCAAAAACAAAATGAGTTCAAAAAGGCTGAGCGAGCCGTTTTAAAAACCGCCGAAACAAACTCAAAACAAACTTCGTTTTGGCTGGTTTTTGTTCGAAATGACATAATTTCAGTTTGTTTTATTTTGTTTTGGGATGAAGTATACTTACGGCCTTATGGTTACTGCACATTAAATCCAAAATTTATGTCTGCAATTTTGAATGTTAAAAAATAAATTCAACCTTATGTTGTGTCAGTCGCATTGACACACTGCCTCCGAAATTTTGTCTGTCATTTAAAAATTTAATCTGGTTCTAAGATCATTTTACAGCACTGATAATAATGGTTATACAAGAAAAAGCTTAATAATAGGCATAAACATTTTGAGGGATACAGACTTTTCATTCTTGAGGTTAGTTTAATTCTGTAATTTGATGTTTAAAAAGTAAATGTCCTAATAAATATACATGTCCTTGTAAAAAGGTTTTTACATTTATTTGATGGGTGATATATACAGTGGTGTAAAAGTGTTTGCCCCTTACTGATTTTTTATATCTTTGCATAATTGTCACACTTTAATGTTTCAGATCATAGCACAAATCTAATTATTGGTCAAGGATACCACAAGTAAACACATCATGTAGTTTTAAAGGTTTTTATTGTTAAGGGAAAACAAAATACAAAACTACATAGCCCTGTGTGAAAAAGAGCCCTGTAGAGCTAATAACAGCAACAGCTCCAGTCAAGCACTTTCGATACTTTGCAACGAGTCTGTTACAGCGCTGTGGAGGAATTTTGCCTCACTCGTCTTTGTAGATTTGTTGTAATTCAGTCACATCAGAGGGTTTTAAAGCATGCCATGCCACAGTATCTTAATTGGATTAAGGTCAGGACTCTGACTAGGCCACTCCAAAGTCGTCATTTTGTTTTTCTTCAGCCATTCTGAAGTGGACTTGCTGGTGTGCTTTGGATCCTTGTCCTGCAGCAGAACCCAAGTTCACTTCAGCTTCAGGTCACTAACAGATGACGGAACATTTTCCTTCAGGATATTTTGGTTCACAGCAGAATTCATGGTTACATTTATTACAGCAAGTCTTCCAGGTCCCAGCAAAACAGGCCAGACCATCTCACTAGCACCCCCACGTTTTACTGTTGGTATCATGTTCATTCATTTAGGTTCTTTATTAATCAGGGGTCGCCACAGCAGAATGAACCACCAACTTATCCAGCACATGTTTTACGCAGCGGATGCCCTTCCAGCTGCAGCCCATCACTGGGAAAGACCCATACACACTCATACACATATACTACGGACAATTTAGCCTACCCAATTCACCTATAGTCTTTGGACTTGTGGGGGAAACCAGAGCACCCGGAGGAAACCCAAGTCAACACGGGGAGAACATGCAAACTCCACACAGAAATGGCAACTGGTCAGGCTGTGCCCTCCTGTGGTCCTCAGTGAAGGCTACCCACTGCGCCACCACGTCACCCCGGTATCATGTTTATTTTTATCATGTTACTTTTACTCCACACGTAACAGGACACACACCTTCCAACAAGTTCAACTTTAGTCTCATCAGTCCACAGAGTATTTTCCCAAAATTCTTGGGGATTATCTAAATCTTTTTCTGGCAAATCTGAGACTAGCCTTTATGTTCTTTTTGCTCAGCAGTGGTTTTCATCTGGGAACTCTAATACAGTTCCATTTTTGCCCAGTGTCTTTATGGTGGAGTCATGAACACTCACCTTAACTCACCTTAACAGGCAACCGAGGCCTGCCATTCTCTGGATTGTCACAGCACTCTTGGAGTAATTTTGGTCACCCGGCCACTCCTAGGAAGGTTCTCCACTGTTCTATGATTTTGCCATATGTAGATAATGGCTCTCACTGTGGTTCGCTGGAGTCCCAAAGCTTTAGAAATGTCCTTTTTAACCTTTTCTAGACTGATAAGATCTCAATTGTTGTCTTTTTCATTTTGTTTTCTTTTATTTCTTTGGATTTTGACATTGTGTCTAGCTTTTGAGGATCTTTTGGTCTACTTCACATCGTCAGGCAGACCCTATTTAAGTGATTTCTTTATTGCAAACAGGTGTGGCAGTAATCAGGCCTGGGTGTGGCTGGAGAAATTGTGGCTAGTGAAATGATGCTCCACATAAGTATACAGCTGTGTGTGAACTATTCCTTTAGGTATATTATGATTTAATACAGGCAAATAAACAAAATATCCAACAGGTGAATAAAACGGATAACCCATTTAAAAGCAAATCACTAAAACACTTCCTATAAAGCACCTATATTTACCGAGCAAGTCTGATTTGCATATACTTTATATTAACATCCTTTCATTAGAATGATCATCTTCTCTAACTCTAAGGAAGTCTGTGTTTCTGTTTGTGAGCAAAACCGTGTCAGAATGTTGGTTTTTAACATGGCTAATAGATTTCCTGTGCTTTTATTGTGTGCTGGTGAACTATGAAACCACACACATAACAGCAGGGCTTTAAACTTCCCTTTTAACGACAGCCAAACATCCTTCGACCACTTGCTTTCTTTTTCATTCTTTTCTCTCGATAAAGATTAATACTTATGAAGATAATTCCCATGAATAAATTTTTACAGACCCTTCGTAGCCATTTACAGAGTTTTTATGGGACCATATAGTACATTTCAAGTCAAGTGTGTAGCTTTTCATGACTATACGCACATGTATGCCATTAAAACAGAGTTTCAGGCTGTTAATTCGCTTTTGAAGCCCTGCCTAAAACATCTTTGCGTTTTCACATGTTCATAATCTTCAGTCGGGTTTTGATGGACTGATGGAGTCGGTCGTTTCAGCATTTTTGCAGATAATTAATTCAATGTCACTTTGGGAGAGGAATCCCAAACAATGGATTTGTTTGCTGTTGTTGTTTGTATTGTGTTTTTAAAGCGATATGGAAAATTCGACGTAATTGTAGGATATAGCCTTTTTTCTGACCGGGTGTTGTCACAACAGTCGACCGCAAAAAGACACACAGATGTGTAACAAATTTGTGATCAGAGAGCAGTCGATGTTGAGTAACGGCATCAGAATCTTGACACACTTGACAGGCATTGAAAACCATCTGAATGTCTGAAAGCCATCTGATGAAAGCAAGCTCATCCCTTTTACAACTCAATGAGGACATATCATGAAGTGTGTATGTTTACGAATCATCCAGCTTCTGTAATTATACATATATTAATATGTAATATATGTGTCATTATTCATTCAAAAATAAAATTCAGAAATGATGTTGGGAAATGTACAAAATGTATAATTTTTTCTCTGTTTTTAGTGAAATTATAATATTGATCATCTAAATATCAATAAAAAAATAAGCAATTTGATATTCATTTAATTTAAAATGGAAAGTTTACATTATCCAGAGTTATTTTAGTATCACAGAGATAATATTTGTATTTTTAATTCATTGTTTATATTCTTAGTTTGTTCATTTAATTATTAACTATTCGTAGTTTTTGTTCGTTCATTTAGTTATCATTGCAGTATTTTTATAGTTTAGTGATACTTTAATTACTATTTTGTTTGCAAGTTTTAGCAATTTCCTACATTTGTTTAGCTTTTTTATATTATTGAGAGACTATTTTATTTAAAAGTTTCTGTGTAAAGTTAACTAAACTATAAAACCTTTTAATATAAACATTAAGTAAAACCGTATTTGTATTTCTAAATAATATTTTTTGATAATTGTATTATTATTATTATCAGAGTAAAGAGTTTTTCGTTCTTTGTTTG
Source organism: Danio aesculapii (assembly GCF_903798145.1). Lineage (NCBI taxonomy): Eukaryota > Metazoa > Chordata > Actinopteri > Cypriniformes > Danionidae > Danio > Danio aesculapii. The sequence goes on along the minus strand of NC_079435.1, from coordinate 11,066,576 downwards.
AGGCCAAAAATAAGTTTAAAAAGGCTGAGTGAGCTGTTTAAAAGAACTGTCGAAACAAACTCAAAACAAACTTCGTCTTGGCTGGTTTTTGCTTGAAATGACCATTTCAGTTTGCTTTTTTTATTTTAGTCTGAAGTATACTTATGGCCTTATGGTTATTGCACACTTAATCCAAAAAATTTAATCTGGCCGTACAAGTGAAAGGTGTTGTGTGTAACCTAATCTGTTCAGAAACAATTGGTTCAGGGAAATTGGTGGTCTTTTTTTTCATAATATGGGGTGTTCCAGTATCACTAGCAAAGTATCAAACTGAGCCACGGGCAACTTTACGTAGACCTAATCAGCAATCATGCATTATGCTATTAACATTACATTAGCTTAATGGGTTGAGGGCTTGTGACTACTTTTACATGGACATCAGTGATCTAATGATTTGCCTTAATCTGAATGAGACAATAATAGGATTCAGGTGTTTGCATGAGCTGCTCTTTGAATAATACATTCATAATTCCCAGTTACATGTTATAGCACATAGATCCAGTAACGTCATTGCGTCACCAGCCTACAAATGTTTCCTCTGCAGTTTGTGTCTGTGGTCCTTTAAGATATTTAAAAATCACTGTTTACGTGGTAGACTCTTGATCAGAGTATAAAAATCAGAGTATTGGTGTCCATGTAAACATACTCACTGAAAGTGCCAGATGATGTTACAAGCTGTCAAAGACAATCCATTCCTCACCTTTAGGTTGATTGCGTAAGCCCTCACATTTCATAAGTTAGACGTGTTTCCCCTCCTTACACGCACCTTTTGTAAAGCATCTGGTGCATGTTGGTGTGTCAGAATCCTTGCTTGTAAAATAAAGCCATACTTTAGAATGCTTAGTTTAAGCAAATTAGATGATCGCGACCATGCGTGTTGATGAACGGAGTCGCTCACCGCATGCGCCATACTGCGCGCTTCGCCTTCTACAAGAACAAACGCCTGACATCCGTATCCCTCAAAGATGTCTAGAATTAAATATTTAGAGATGGTGTGACACAACACATACTTATGTGTGCCTTTGATGCACCCCTTGATGCTTCTTAAGGGCGTCACACACCAGTTGCGCCGCTTAGAGCCGCGGCACGGCACGCACATGACAGTTGATAGTATCACACACTAGACGCGCACATTCGCATGTTATTTAAAATGAAACTATTCCGATGGCGCTCTGTGGCGCGGCAGAAATATGAATTCTAAAATGCGTGGCGCGACGCTTCGCTAAGCGGTGCTTCTAGTGTGCGACCTGCTTTACGCTCTTGTCGCAGCACCAGTGGCACCAGAATTAGGCACCGAAATTCATATGCTGATTCAGTCTGGTGCATACCGGTTCCAGCAAGTTTCGGTACCCAACCCTATCCGTGGGTCACGCCGATCGCTCAACGCAGTATAAATCAGCCTTTAAAGCGGTGAGATCAATATTTAAAAAGTAGGTTTTGGAATATTCAGAATTGTACCAAATGAATCAGAGTAATCTTGCAATTTGATTTAAATACTGTAAACAGAAGCATGAAGTTGAAATTTGAACTGTTGGTGGCGCTGGAGAGACTGAAAAAAGTGTTTGATCAAACTATTGCTCTTCTGTCTGTATGCTAAACATTACAGACCTTCACCCTTCAGTTCTACACCGTATTTGTTCTTCGTACATAGAAACGGCAATAAATAGCAGTAATGGGAAAACTGACAGACACCTTTAGTGCTCCGTCCTCAATCATAACACATGTGAAGGCCTTATTCATCTTCCCATCATCACTGTATAAAACACAAACATTCATCAAACCAGCGCTCACTTGCCCCATTACAGCTCATATAGAGTTTATAACCACCACATGAAAGTGTCCATCTTTCCTCCAGGAGAAACCAAATCACCAACACACAGCTACCAAACAAACACTGGGTTCGAGATGATGGGGATTTAGAAATGTTTGTGAACTGTTTGTTTAATGAGCTGTACTTAGTAACATGGTTTAAAGGGGTAGTTCACACCAAACTGAACATTAGCTGTGTAGATATTCGTCCTTGTAGGCTATAGTGGTGACTTCTTGTTCTTTCTTCAGTATAAATATATATTATATATATAGGTAAAACTGTAGTCTTTGCAGGGCGACACGGTGGCTCACTGGTTAGCACTGTCGCCTCACAGCAAGAAGGTCGCTGGTTCGAGTCCTGGCTGGGCCAGTTGGGATTTCTGTGTTCTCCTCGTGTTGGCGTGGGTTTCCTACGGGTGCTCCAGTTTCCCCCACAGTCCAAAGACATGCGATATAGGTTGAACTAAATTTGGATGAACTAAATTCAGTATGAGTGTGTGTGTGTGTGAGAATGCTAGAGTGTATGGGTGTGTGAATGCTAGAGTGTATGGATGTTTCCCAGTGCTGGGTTGCAGCTGGAAGGGCAGCCACTGTGTAAAACATATCCTGGAATAGTTGGTGGTTCATTCCGTTGTGGCGACCCCTAATAGATAAAGGACTAGGCCAAAGGAAAATGAATGAATGAATGAATGAATGAATGTAGTCTTTGCTGATTCATGTACAAGTGAATGGCTATTATAACTTCTTTAAGGGGGTAAAACAACAACATACAGGCAAAACTAAACTAATAAGTGTGGGTTCTGGCGATACATTTAAGATCAAATCTAGCAAAACAATTAAAGAATCTGTTTACATTATTACCTTTAATCCACGGCTTTGGCAAATGGTCTAAAAAAATAATGTTGTGGGTCATTTTTTCCAGTTGTGAGAAGTGAGAAACTTTTTTTAAAACTCATTCCACAGCTTTCATTGAAAAATACCAATAATAAATCGACTACAGATGATTTTTAGAAAAAACAAATTTTGTTTTACTATAGTCGATGGTGGAAAGAGTACTGAAAAATCATACTCTAGTAAAAGTACCATTACTTGCCTAAAAATGTAGTGCAAGTAGAGTAAAAGTATCTGTTGTAAATATTACTCAAAGTATGAGTAAAAAGTAGCCCTTTCAAAAGTACTCAAGAGTAGTGAGTATTACGCTGTGAAAAGCTAATGCATTTACATGTAATATGTGGATGTGTGTAAACGTAACATTCTGTAGTGCATTTAATTATTGCCCAGCAGGCACACAATGTCATAAGACCAGTTTAATAATGATTTGAACAGCTGTAGTTAGAAATTATGCAAAGGGCTTATTATGGGGTCTCTGTCACCATCTTGTGCAACAGTCTTTGCTCTGCATAATGACAGGCCACCAACACGCCTTTCTAAAATTATAAAAATTATAAAACAGGCACTATCCTTATAAATAAACTACATAGTTGCAATCTAAACAACTACATTTTAGTCTAAACAAGCCTCAAAAGTACATTATGTTGTCCAACAGCTGCAATATTTGTCAAACTGTAGAGTGTCCTCTGCTTGTCTCTGTATGAGAGCGGAGTAATACATAAGGGTGAAGGGTGATAAGGCTGGATGAGTGCTGCCATTTTCAGAATATCGCATGGCTGTCAGCCAATCAGATTCAAGAACCAGACAGAACTAAATATTTTTTAACCATTAAATTTTCCAAGATAATTTCTGCATTTGGCTAATTTTATTTATTTATTTACTATCAATGACAGGCTGAAGCCTATTGACTGTAATTGAGTTGATTATTCGTAAACACACACTCGTGAAGATATTTCCTCCTCCAGTTTTAAGAGGATGCACTTTTTTTTCTCCCCTTCAGATGGCTTTCAGTCTTCATTGATGCTGAGCTGCTCTCAAACATGGAGCTGATTTATTTTGACAGAATGGGGTTGGTATGGACGTATAAATCCATCAGTTGTACAGAACAGAGCCGAGTCTGTTGAGCAGGGACACTTCCTGTGCAAAAAATACGTCTGGGAGGATCAATAAAACTCAATCAAAAAGAAACGAGCTCAGATAGGATGCTTTCAGAGGAAATGAACGATTCAAGAACCTATTGAATATAATTACTCCGTTATGGATCTTAACAAACAAGCGGCATATTTGAGAACAGTCCAGAATCGCTTTTCTGGGCTGTTGATATCTGAATTATTTATTCAAGCTTCAAAAACGATATTGTAGTGCTCCTGTTAACATGACATTTATCAGCTCACGTACACATAACGGAAAACCACCAATTACAGTGAATTTTCAGAGAAAACAACTCGAAAATGTATTCAAACTTACAATGTGTACTAAAACACATGGATTACAATCAAAAACGCTGTTGAATCCTTTTCATTTGATTGCTTTCCCATTTGCGCGTGAGCTGCTTAATATGGGTTAAAGCGTGACAAAATAAGAGGGACTGGTCTCAGCAAAATCCAAACACAAAACATTTCGACACATTAATACCAGGTGGAACCCGTAATGCTCATCAGCTTGTAAACGGGTCTCTGAAAACACATTTTAATACCAGGCAGAAATATGTAAGGAATAACTGATGACTGGTTGTTCAATATTAATATTAGGAAAAATAATGCCCAGCCGAGGAGTATTATTTTCTAAACATGTTGTATTTTTTTGTTTTTTTGTTCTCAAACTTCTGTTGTGTGTAGAACCGGTTTCTTGGGCATCTCATCCAAATCCTTTTGTTTTGATTAGACTTTTAGACTTTAGTGAAAATACCTGAAATCTTTCAGTGTAGAGATTCATTCATTCATTTTCTTCGGCTTATCCGGGGCCGGCTTGTGGGGGCAGCAGTCTTAGTTTACACTAATATGTTTTAGAATGAAAACGATCCACATCCACACTGGTGTTTCATCTAGCGTTTCTGAACAGATCTCTATCCAATTCAATTCACCTTTATTTGTATAGCGCTTATACAATGTAGATTGTGTCAAAGCAGCTTCACATAAAAGGTCACAGTAAATAGGAACAGTGTAGTTCAGTTTGTAGTGTTTAAGTTCAGTTCAGTTTAGTTCAGTTCAGTGTGGTTTAATAATCACTACTGAGAGTCCAAACACTGAAGAGCAAATCCAACGATGCGCAGCTCTACAGATCCTGAACCATGCAAGCCAGTGGCGACAGCGGAGAGGGAAAAAAACTTCACTAAAGGCGGAAGTGAAGAAAAAAAAACCTTGAGAGAAACCAGGCTCAGTTGGGCGCGACCATTTTAATTTCTCCGCTGGCCAAACGTCTTGTGTAGAGCTGCAGTCTCAGTGGCGGAGGCTGGAAGCTGGCCTCAGCGAAGACTCGTCTGTCTCTGGAGCGTCCACACTACACCGCTGAAAACGCACATCACGTGACCACACACACACTCTGGCATGCGCTGCAGCGCATGCGCACGTCTGAGCTCCAGGCAGTCAGCGGGTGCCTTGAACACACCTCCCCAGGTGAGAGCAGCGCAGGTTGGACAGTTCAGCAAGGATCTATCGCTGGATTTCATCTCACTACAGTTGTTTAACGTGATGTTTAATTCATCTTGTCTCTATCTAATGACTCTTCGGTCTTTTGAATCTATCACTTGTTAACGTATTTTGGCTGAGCGCAAAGATAAGTTAATATATTAATTTATGTAACCACGTATACTGATTCAGCACATTTGACTGTTTGCATGTCTTTATTTCCTATAATGTATAAACTTATTGTATGTTATACTCAGGGCCACTGTGGCTAGTAGTTATCCAACATTACTAGCCACTCGCCATTTTCACTAGCCACAATTTTATTGTTGGGAAAGTATATTTTATACACATAAATATGACTCTGACATGCTAAAATGACTTGATTTAGATTTTGTGTTATCTCCACACGCCTCCTCATTCACTTCACTTTGTGTGTCGAGCTCAATAATCATGAGCAAATAGGTCATGGTTTCATACTATTACAATTAGTTTTTATTTCACATCATTTTTCAGAGCTCAAACTGAAGGATTTACCAAATTTATCTCCGACCACACCAAACATAAACAATTAATTATTTCATAGCCACAAATTTTAAATGTGTCAAAACAAGCAAAATATAGCCGCATACTATACTTTTTATTTAACAAAACATATGCACAGTAATCTGTCCTGGCTAAAGGTCCCAGATCACCAGTTAACTACAAATAGATGGCGAGTTAATCTCCCATTAAAGCAATGGTAATGATAATTAAACCATATTAACGCAAAAGAAAGCAGATTATCATTATAGTATTTCTACCATTGTCATTATTCAGGTTGCTGTAGCTGTAGTAGTAGTCATAGTAGTAGTAGTAGTAGTAGTAGTAGTGGTGGTTGAAGTTGTAGTTTGGGTTTTTGAAGTAGTATCTGTAGTAGTAGATGTCGTTGGTATAGTGGTATCAGAAGTAGTGGATGTGTTGTAGTAGTAGTAGTCGTTGTCAGTGTAGTAGTATCAGAAGCAGTAGACGTTGTTGATGTAGATGTTGTAGTAGCAGTCATTCCTGTAGTAGTATCAGTGGTAGTAGTCGTTGTAATAGTTCAGTAGTTCAATAGTAGTACACATTGTAGGAGTAGTAGTGGTTGTGGCTGTAGTAGCAGTAGTAATTGGTGTAGTACTTGGGATTTATTTTTATTTTTATTATTATTATTATTGTAGTGGTTGTTGTTAATGATTATTACTGTTGTCCTTTCTTGCTTGTTTACTGTCATTATTACTATCATTATATCACTAGCATTGTTGTCACTCCTTATATAAGTTACTTGCTTCATTTAGTGACTGTTATTGTTCCTTTTTTATGTACTCTGACCTGTTTACCTTAATTGTTACCTTAACATGCGCACACACACGCGCACACACACACACACGCACGCACTTGATTGTATTGTTGTTGTTTTTTGTATTTTTGTTATTGTTTCATTTTCTTTATATTTGCATTATCTCAAATTTTGTACCTTTTGTATATTCTAATAAAAAAAAAAAGAAAGCAGGTAAAAAAAACATGCTGTGTGATAATGAAAGGATGATCACACACACATGGTTAACGTTAGACCCATAAATAATCTGTTCAAAGAATGGTTAAAGTGAAAGACACTGGCGCTGCTTACAATAAGTCCACTCTGGAAATCTTGAAAGCAGCAAGACTGTGCATGCATGTTCATCACTTTTTGTCTAGTCTATTTGAAAGGGAACCAATCTCATCAGTTGTGTTTCTAGACACAGTTGCTTCACGCAAGGAAACAGGAGCGCTCACGCGTTATAAACAGTCGCACGCATCACCTCAGCTATTAGTGCAAGTGATTATCCTCTCATTCGGTAATCACCTGCTTTGCTCGCGAAGTTGCGAACGCAATTATTTTTGTCAGTCGGGTTGCTTCTCAATTCTAAGATCGCCTTTGCATGCATATTGGACCATCCTTATTGTCGAACCCTGCTTTTAAGAATTATTATCTGGGAAAATTTTTTAACCAGCCAAAGTGGCTAGTTGGAGTGTCTGTCTGATTATTAAAACTGATATTCAGCAAAAGAGAGGATACGTTTCATATTTTTCAAAGAAAATGAAAGGCAGTTATGTTATAGGCTCTGTTTTGGTATAAATATGCATATAGTGAAGATGACGATCATATGAATATGCAGCTACACGATGCCTCGACATTTTTAGTGTCTATTAAGTTAATATCAAAATGAAAATAGGCAGTTCCTCATCTCATGTTGAGCCACGGACTGGTACCGGTCTGTGGCCCGGTGGTTGAGGACCACTGCTGTAAACCAAATAAACCTGTACACACACAAAACTATGTACATAGAATAACACAAACGTATGTTGATTGTCGCAAAATTGCATAAAGCAGCAAATTTGATTCATTTTTAGATGCAAAAATTGGTTGGAATGGCAAATTTGTGATTTATTTTTATGTCACTTTAACAAAACAGCAACAATACTAATAACTGTGATGATTTTGGCCACTATAATCGTGAAACTAAAGACAGAAAGACACAAAGAATAGTATTCAAATACTTTATTAATCCCTTCATACAGCACAAGAGGTCAGAGAATAGGCTTTCTCACAGGGGGAAATTTCCTATTTGATGCCGCTCTTACTCATTGTCTGAGCTTTGCACACTCCTTTGCCAGTGACCTCAAAAGCAACTCCCTTGTAAGTGGCCACACATTGATCATCGGTGAGCAAGTCTGGCTGGACTTGCTCCCACACTTTCTTCTTGGGGTTCAGCTCCTTGTCAGGCTCACCTGGACCAGAAAGAGCAGAGCGTTTGATTAGTTTTTCCCCAAAAGACTCCAAACAAAAGCCGGTTTTGAAATCAACTCCGAGTGTTATTAACGTTCGCGTCTGAATCGAACCGAATGTTCCACTTAATTCCAGCCAAAACTGGGCGCTCCAAACAGTCAAGGACTCTTGGAAAGCAGACCAAGACACCTGTTTTTGCTACTACCTACAAGAAGCAGACATAAATCAAAGCACAATGAAGTCAAAAGCTTGATTTGAATGCAGACACTGATCCTGGGTTTTTAGCCGCTGACCTTTCCACAACCATCATAACTGCTAGAATCCAAATGCGAGACGAGAAGGAAAGAAAGGAGCAAGAAAGGTCACGGTCTGTCCTCATTACTTTTAATGGCAAGTTTCAGAGCGCCGTAAATACAAAATAAAAGAAGCAACAAAATTGATCATTAAAAAAAATGAGTCACATTTGAGAATACTAAACAATTGTATGGCAAAACAAAAGAAGAAAACGTAGAAAAGGAAGTTAAAATATAATTAACCTAATAAAACGAATTTGGTGGCTTGTACTCTTTCTCTCTCAGTAATAATCTGTGTTGATTGTGGACCATTTTGGGTCATTTTATGACTCCCAACAACTGGAGGAAGTTGGAGAACTGCCTTAATCCTCCTACGTGCTTTGTTTTTGTATTGGGAATAACTTGGGAAAAAAACACTGGGACAACATCTTACACTTTTTGGCAGCTGGAAAGATGAAGAGTTTAAAAATGGAGAGATGGGAGGCGAAATTGACATTTATCTTCTCGTGTCTGTGCAGATGGTCCTCCCCTGCACTGCATATTCGCACGATTCCTGGGAATTTTCCCATTAGTTATTGTGCTCGACCACAAAAACTCCTCCAAATCTCTTTCTAGCCAGATCCAACATATTATTTAATGGCTTGCAAATAAAATTCAGATTGTTTGTGAGGTTCCCCTAAGCACGGAGGAATTGGCTTTTATATGTAATGGGAATATAATATTAGCTCATATAAATGAAAACAAAGAACTTAAAGGCTGGAATAGGCAACACAAATCAACCCCCAAATTTTTGCCTAGATTTGCATCCTGGCGGAGATATCGCTCACTGAAGTCATAGATGGTGTAAATTTCACAGAAATTGTATAATTTATTTATTTTGATCAAAATATGATTTTATACAGCTGGAGTATATTAAGCATGTTTGTTATTATAAGCTGATTTTCAGTAAGACAAAACAATCTAGATTTTAGTACTTATTCAGTAATTATAATTAAACTAGGGTTTATGGTACTAAATGGTACTGTGTGTTTTAGGTGGTGCCTTGGCCGTTTTAGGCCTGTGATGGATAAATGTGAATATTAAAACTGCAGGCCAGTAGGTGGAGACAAGTTTAATATTGCATTTTGTTATGAACAGACTCACAAACTCAAATAATTTAATAAAAAACAGATTAATTAAGCATCATCTGTTTTTAAAACTAGCCTAGAGCGCCGCCTGCTGTTAAAAACTAGCCTAGAGCGCCGCCTGCTGTTAAAAACTAGCCTAGAGCGCCATATTCTGTTAAAATACTAGCCTAGAGCACTATCTGCTGTTTAAAACCTAGTCTAGAGCACCATCTTCTGATTAAATACTAGCCCAGAGTGCCATATTCTGTTTAAATACTATCCTAGAGCGCCATCTGCCTTTCAAAACTGATCTAGAGCGCCACTTGCTGTTAAAAACTAGCCTAGAGCGCCATATTCTGTTTAAATACTAGCCTAGAGCACCATCTGCTGTTTAAAACCTAGTCTAGAGCACCATCTTCTGATTAAATACTAGCCTGGAGCGCCATATTCTGTTTAAAAACTAGCCTAGACCGCCATCTGCTGTTTAAAAAACCAGCCTTAAGCACCATCTTCTGATTAAATACTAGCCTAGAGCACCATCTGTTGTTAAAAATGAGCTAAGAGCACCATCTGCCATTCAAACCTAACTAGAGCGCCACCTGCTGTTAAAAACTAGGCTACGTCTGAAATTGCATACTTTTATACTATATAGAACGCAAAACAGCATGCGAGCTGAGTATTATGTTCAAATTAATAGAAATTAAAAAAATTGTATGTGAAAATACCTGCATGGCCTACTTCTTCTGGTGAGATTCTGAAGTGCGCATCCGATGGACGCTACACTATCCCATGATGCTTTGCGAGAGAATTCATGAATGGGAGTGAAGCGACGCAACTGAAGCGTGTAGGTCATGTGATCATGACAAAATGGCAGATGTAGGCCCAATCCCAATTCTACCCCTTAGCCCTTCCCCTGTCCCAATTCTCTTTAGCTTGAAGGCGTAGGGCTAAGAGGAAGGGGTGAATAGCCCTTCGAACGAAGATTTTTCAGGACCACACTTAAAACCAAGGGGTAATAAAATTTCCCAGTATACACCAGCCACAACGGCAGTATTGCTGAACTCAGAAGTAAGGAGATCCACAAATTAGTATTTTTTTGTCATTATTACGAATTTTTACAACAAACAAACAAATGTTTTAATATATTCATAACCGCGCTCATGTTTTACCGTCATGCTTTAAAAAAAAAAGCAAAAAAACCTCCGCTAAATTTTGCGATCTATAATCCTTATTAATAACTCCTGTATAGTCGTCCCACAACATTCTGACACTCGATGACACTCGAATACCCTGTCAGAAAAGTCTAGTGGCTGAGAATGGGCTTTTTACAGTGTCTGTTATAATGTTAATGTTGTGCTTGTGTGTTTACATTGATTAATATGGCCATGGTGTAAATACACAGCACAGTTACGGTCTTATTGCCACATTAGATCATTATGATAACATGAAAATTTGCTTTCAGTGATTTCCTTAAGATAAATACTAAAAAACAGCACAGCTGGAATAACTACAACAGTCGCGATCGTCTGATCTCACATGAAGCAAGAGATCGCAATGACATATGATGACGTGTGCAGGTGCTGTAGTGCTGTCCCAATTCTTAGGGGTAAATTCTGAAGCCCTGCCCCTTAACCCTCAGTTGTAAGGGCCAAGGGGAAAGGGTAGGGGTACATAAATAGAATTGGGATTGGGCCGTAGTATGTCCGAGTTCCATTCATACTACTCACATTCATATGTATAGAATGTACTTTTCTAACGGTCAAGTAGTAAATTCAAATGTATTACCCAATGGGCGATTTCGGACGCAGCCCTAATCTAGAGCTCAATCTGCGGTTAAAAACTAGCCTAGAGGCACATTTGTTGTTAAAAACTAGCGTAGAGCACCATCTGCTATTAAAAACTAGCCTAGAGCATAGTCTATTGTTAAAATCTAGCCTAGAGCGCCATCTGCTGTTAAAAACTAGCCTAGAGTGCATATGTTGTTAAAAAAATCCGAGACTGCCATCAGCTGTAAAAAAACTAGCCTAGAGGGCCGTCTATTGTTAAAAACTAGCCTAGAGCGACGTCTGCTGTTAAAAACTAGCTTAGAGCGCTATATGTTGTTAAAAACTAGCCTAGAGCACAATTTGCTGTTAAAAACTAGCCTAGAGCGACATCAGTTGTTAAAAAATAGTCTAGAACGCCATCTGCTGTTAAAAACTTGCCTAGAGCACCATCTGCTGTTAAATACTAGCCTACAGCGACATGATGTTAAAACTAGCCTAGAGCACCATCTGCAGTTAAAAACTAGCCTAGAGCGATATCTGCTTTTAAAAACTAGCCTAGTGTGACATCTGCTGTTAAAAATTAGCCTAGAGCGCCATCTGCTATTAAAGACTAGCCTAGAGCGACATCTGCTGTTAAAGACTAGCCTAGAGCGACATCTGCTATTAAAGACTAGCCTAGAGCGACATCTGCTATTAAAGACTAGCCTAGAGTGACATCTGCTGTTAAAAACTAGCCTACAGCAACATCTGCTGTTCAAAACTAAGTTCAGTATCGATTCAAGATATAATAGCGATGATTCAGCTCTTTGGTAAATATCGCACAACCTTCATTTTGGAGTTTGGAGAATACGAAACATACATCTGATCCTGTACTGAGGTTAATTTTTATTGTTCAGAATGACTCCCTAGACTTGAATAGCATGATCCCATGTTATTTAGTGTATGATGCTCTGTTGTTCCCCAAAAAAGTTAAAGACGTATTGTGTCAGGTCAGGTTTGTGCAATAATACAAATGTCTCATCCAATTCAGTGAAGTTTGATAGCTATGGCAAAAGATGCACTTTGAATACTGGCAAGCATTTACAGTATATGACTTAGTGGATATAGAGGATGCAATAAATGCATGGATTTGTTATTTTTATGGAGAATCTTGTCCATCTGGAGCCTGACAGTCTCTGGTCAAGCTCCGGGGACTTTTCTTTAAAGAAATGTGTCCCAGGGAAAAAAAGACACTCATATGTCACACGACAGGACGTTTTAGTGTCACAAAGAAGAAAGAAAGTTTGAAAACAACACTTAAGAGAGCAAGTAAATCACAGCAGAACTTTGTTTCTTGTGAGAGCTGTTCCTTTAATAAACCAGCATGAGGCTCTCAGATGGGCTCCACCAAGCAGACTGTGAGTGCCATTGGACCATTGGCCAGTTATATCGCATTTCATTGCAGTACGTCTGTGTATAAAAATGAAATGTTACCTGGGAAGCCCTGGAAGGTGATCCTGTCGCCAGCCATGGCTCCACTCGGGGGATCCAGGATTTCCACCTTCTCTGGAGAGCTGGCACACATGACCATTGCCTGGGACAAAACACCTCTCATCTTAGCCGGCTTCAGGTTGCAGAGGAGCACGGCCATTCGATTTTGCATCTGAGGAAATGAACACAAAATTATTACAGATCAGCCAAAGAATCCAGATCAGTTTTCTTAGAGCTGGCCTTAAGTTTGAATCATCTTTTTTCTGCATATTGTGATATTTATAGACTTTTTTCACAAGACTGTTATGATGCATTTAACGGTCATCAGCATCTGGAATACTTGAAAGTCTTTAATATTTAGATTTTTTTCAAATGTATGAACATTTATGTGTTTACATATGTATTATGTTATCTTTGCATCAAATAACAAAAAAACTAATTACCGCTTACGAGAGGTGTTTCTAATGAAATGTCTATAGGGGAAGACAGTAAACTAGGGTTGGGCGATGTCCACCAATTTGGCATAATGCGATGTCTAATGTGAAACATTGCGATGGACAATGGCATTGTCGTCGTAGGCTGCTGTGACTTAATTAATTATGAATGAACAGTTACCACATCAATCACTTTTTTCGGCAGGACTCTGGGATGAATAGGCAGAGGGATCTGTGTCGTTATAACGGCGTCGACAAACTTGGTTGGTAAAAAAGGTGCACAACCAACAGGAACCAACCAACAGTATCTGAGGTTTTCACTAAAATGACTAAGTACAAGCGTGAAAGTGAAAGATTGAAGCAGTGTACTGACGCTGTGACATGTTACCTGATAGATTCAAAAGACAGAAGAGTCGTTAGATAAAGACAAGATTAATAAAATATCATGTTTAACAACTGTAGTGAGATGCGATCCAGCGGTACATCCTTGATAAACTGTCCGACGTGCACTGCTCTCTGGGAATTTGTGCTAAAAGCTGACTGCTTGGAGCTTAGACGTGTGCATTTGCTAGAGCGGATGACAGAGAGAGAGTGTGTGTGTGTGTGTGTGTGTGTGTGTGTGTGTGTGGTCACGTGATGTGCGTTTTCAGCGGTATAGTGTGGAAGGAGGGCTTTTCAGGAATGCGAGATGAAACGCCAGTGTGGATGTGGATCGGTTTTGTTCTAAAATGCCATTTTAAAACTAAGACGTATTAGTGTAAACCAGGCCTCAGTGTGTATTTTTTGTGAGCGGGTTGCTGCTGTGTCGGCAATAGGGCAGAGGATCGCAATGCCGGCTCAGCATCGTGATGTCTATCAGCCGTCGGCCCAACAGTACAGTAAATTTGACGTTGTTCTCTCTTCTGGCTGCTGTTATCAGTCTCACAATATTTTTCCCCTTTTCTAAAAAGTCTTGATAACACTATTGTGGAGTTTTTCTTTTATTATTTCAGTAAATAGGATTGTAAAAAATCATTTGTTGTGCTCTCCCAATTCACTGCGCTGTAAGTTTACAAACTTTGACGACTTTGACTACTGAGAAAGCCAGAAATGTGAAAAGGGTCCATTAAAGTTAAATATAGCGCAGGACTTTATTTAAGTACATAAGGGACTGACTGGATTGTTGTGATTTACTTTTGGTTGATCTGATGTTAGCGACAGGTTGATCCGGTCCTCGTGGTCAAAAACACATGATTTCATGGGGACTTAATCAGTCCAAAATCTCATTCATTTATTTTTCTCTGGCTTAGTCTCTATTTCAGAGAACGCCATAGCGAAATGAACCGCCAACTATTCCAGCATTCGTTTTATGCAGCGGATGCGCTTCCAGCCACAACCCAGTACTGGGAAACACACATACACACTCATTCACAAAAATACACAACGGCCAATTTAGTTTAGTCCAATTCACCTATAGTGCATGTCTTTGGACTGTGGGGGAAACCGGAGCACACGGAGGAAACCCACACCAACACCGGGAAAACATGCAAACTCCACACAGAAATGCCAACAGGCCCAGCCAGGACTCAAACCAGTGACCTTCTTGCTGTGAGGCGACGGTGCTAACCACTGAGCCACCATGCCACCCTCGAGGCCAAAAGAGTTTTTTTGGCAGAATGTTCTCTCCTACAGGTCAACACTTTCAAGCTATTAGTCTATGGCGGTTACGTATTACGTTTGACTTTCTTTCATCTGGAAATCTTCTCTAATTAATTTCTTCTGTTCGAAAATTCCTGCACAGGATAAAAAACAATTGTTGCTGCCTTAATTTTAGTTGAATTAAATGAATCTTTCTAGTTACCGGAAATTACGTGAGTCAAACTGACTAAAAATATTAAGTTACACATTGTATAACTTAAAAAATGTAGTTCAAATACAAAACAAAAACATTTGTTGCCATCACTTTTTGTCATATAGTTATTTCCAGAGCAGGTCTTAAAAAGCCTTTTATCCTTTTACATTCATCCATTCATTTTCCTTCGGCTTAGTCCCTTTATTCATCAGGGGTCGCCACAGCGGAATGAACCACCAACTTATCCAGCAAATGCCCTTCACAGCGGATGCCCTTCCAGCTGCAACCCAGTTCTTGGAAACACTCATACACACTCACATTCATACACACACACACACACACACACACACACACACACACACACACACACACACACACACACACACACACACACACACACACACACACACACACACACACACACACACACACACTACGGCCAATTTAGTTAATCCAGTTTACCTATACTGCATGTCTTTAGAATGTGGGGGAAACCGGAGCACCTGGAGGAAACCCACGCCAACACAGGGAGAGCATGCAAACTCCACATAGAAATGCCAACTGACCCAGCTGGGAAACCAGCGAGCTTCTTGCTGTAAGGCGATAGTACTAAACACTGAGCCATCGTGTTGCCCTATCCTTTTACAAATTATATAAAATCATAAATGTTGCATTAAGTGCTTAAAATGTGCATCTTACTCTGTATTTTTGTTTTGTACTAAAATATCGGAACATAAACGATGACATAAAGTCTTGTTTTCTAAGATACTGCACACAATCAAGTGTTAATGATTAAAACTGTACAAATATCTGCAAGCAAGGTCTGAAAATGATTTAACATTTCATTTCTGTCTGACTTCATAAACTTGATCGTTTTATCATAAATCTGTTTCATAACAGAAAACAAGTCTTATTTTTTTAAATGAAAAAAATATTTTGATCTGATCTGAGCTTCCACATGACGCAATACATTACACAGAGCAGATGCGCATTTAAAAAAGGTTTTGCTAGAGCAAGAAGAACATTTAAGAATCAGATAATGTTTTTCATGTGGATATCAAAACTATGATTTCAAAGTGAATTTGGGAAAAGAAACATCTAGATCAGGGGTGTCAAACTCACTTCCTGGAGGGGCTGCAGCCCTGCACAGTTTAGTTCCAACCCTGCTCCAACACACTTACCTGCAGGTTTCAAACAAGCCTGAGGGACTCAATTAGTTTGATCAGATGTGTTTAATTAGAGTTGGAACTAAACTGTGCAGTGCTGTGGCCCTCCAGGAACTGAGTTTGACACCTGTGATCTAGATGTTTCCTTGCAGTTTTCTTGTTTCAAGCAGTTTTGAAATGAAATCAGTTTTCCCCTTTGTTTGCCTTTTGTAATTAAGCTGCGATTTAAAATCATGCTATTGTTTAATCATAAAACCTGCACTTGTGAGTTGATTTACTCTAGAAACTGGTTCGGTAAAAACAACCATCCTGGATGTACTTTCTCCCATTTATATTGCAGCTACTTGCCACAATATATAAATTTGCCACAAAACATGATAGTTTATTAACCCTTTCACGTATATGATCACACCGGTGTGATCAGCCTCAGCTGCTCCCTAAAGCGTACAATCACACCGGTGTGATTAGATTGTCATCAACTGCTCAAACAACATTTATTTTAGGTTTCAGACATTCAAATACACATAGCTACAAACAAAACATACCATTAAAGTTTGTAAAATACACACGGATGTCTTTGGAGATGGCAATAATAATTATTTTTCAATATAACTGGACGATGTGCTTTACTCAATTAGATTCACGATACACAGTTTATGTAACTAGAATTTTTTTCTATTCCTCTCCCAGATAAACAGTTACTTACTTTCATATTTTTCTGAATAAAATAATAAATAAATATGATGTGATAAAAATGACACGTCACCTTGGGAATTTTAGAACGCAATGGCCAATAGGTAACGGTCACAATAAAAAAAGTCACGCAGGAGGGTCAGCTGGAGTACTTAATCACGGGTGAAATGGTTAAATCTTTAATTAAACGCAAGGCTGACAGAAAGGAAAACAGCTGATGGGGCACACACTAACCTATGCATAAATTCAGACACAAGATGGCACCAAACAGTCAAAAATGCAAAGCTAACAAAAACGAAACTGGCTGAATAAATCATATACTAACCTACATATAATTCATGACAAACAAGCAGATACAAATGAATGTGGATGTAAGGAATTGAACGTATCCACTGACGTTCAAGGCGATTTAAAGTTCCCAGATGAGCCTGCGTTATTTAGAGGTTGTTAGCTGGGAATAACATGCCTTGGAATGTCGTGACTGGCCAATCAGAAGTGAGTATTCCAGACAGCTGTGTAATAAAAAACACTTGTTGTGCATCTATGTGATCACATGCTTTCTTAACTACTGTTTTTTCACCGCTTTTTTTCATATACCCGTGTTTATTTTGTTATTGAGAGAAAAGAATGAAGCACATGTTCATCTAAATGCCACTTTCTGAATGTTGTGCTTGCTTTTTTCCATACCTAAATGGCAAACTTAAAAAAAAATTGACCTGAACTCATTGCATGGCAGAAAGCAAAATTATGCAATGGTCCAAAAACATCAACAAGATACCGTGTTATGAGGAACAGCTGGGAAACTTCATAACAGCGGAATAATTCGTTTTTATGACTAAGAACAAGGGATGCAGAACAAAACAGACCCCCTAACAAAATTAATAAACTTAATACATGCAATAAGCTAATCTCATCTCATCTACGTCCAAAATCCTGTACGCAACCAACTGTGGACGTTCATTATTATTTCAACTCTATAAATGCACAAACATACTTAAAGCAACCGTGATGCAGTCATAACCAGAGATTTGGGGGGAACCGAACGTAATTAAACGAATGAAGGAAACAGATGCGTTTTATTGGTGTAATTAGAATTTCTGACGAGCTGCTAGGAATCCCCTAAACAAATCGTAAACTTGGGGCTCTGGAAAATAAAGCACAAGAGACTGAGCTGTGTGCATGGAGCAGGTTTATGGACCTGCATGAATCGTAGTAGTGCAGACGTTTTATATGAAACAGTAAAACTGAAATATCCCCCTTCACAATATTCTGACACATAACACCTAATCAACAAAAGCTGCATTCATTTTATGGCAAACAAAGATCGCTGTTGGGTACAGTAGCAAGACTAACTGCGCTCACGTTACTTCAGACTAGTCCAAAACACTGTCTCGTAAATACTAGCTTGGTTTTTTTTTTTTGATATTTTGTAAATGATGCAATGCATTTAGTTTTTGTTTTTTGTGTTTTTCATTTCAATATAGTGAAAAAAAGTAACACTTTTATTTATATTTATACAGTTGAAGTTACAATTATTAGCCCCCCATTTGATTTTTTTTTTCTTTTTTAAATATTTCCCAAATTATGTTTAACAGAGCAAGGAAATTTTCACAGTATGTCTGATAATATTTTTTCTTCTGGAGAAAGTCTTTTTTTGTTTTATTTCGGATAGATTAAAAGCAGTTTAAAAATTTTTATGAACCATTTTAAGGTCAAAATTATTAGCCCCTTTTTTTTCGACTGTCTACAGAACAAACCATCATTATACTGTAACTTGCCTAATTACCCTAACTTGCCTGGTTAACCTAATTAACCTAGTTAAGCCTTTAAATGTCACTTTAAGCTGTATAGAAGTGTCCTGAAAAATATCTAGTCAAATATTATTTACTGTCATCATGGCAAGGATAAAAAAAAATCAGTAATTAGAAATTATTAAAACTATTATGTTTAGAAATGTGTTGAAAAATTCTGTAGTTACTACCGAATGAATTACAACATTCCAGTTTAAAGGTGCAGTAGGTGATCTGCCTAAATGCTAACCGGTTAGCATAATATGTTTAAAACACAATCCTTCCCCTGCCGTCCAAAGCCAATCCTCCTGAAATCACACGAATGCGCACATTAAAGATGACAGAGACCCACTAGATAATGTCATTCGTCAATTAGAAAACTTTATCATACTTTATAATACTACAATTCTGAATGAAAAACTATTATATCTGGCATGTTTTCAGTTGTGTAGTTACCAAGCAGAGCTTGTCATAATGTGTGCAATATTTCATGCATGCAAGGATCGCTGGTCTTACTCTCTCACACGCTTTGTCTAAAGCCACTTCTGCATGCTTAGTGATTGGCCGGCAGCGTGCAGGAATTACACTTATCACTAAGGCATACTTGCATGCTCTTTCAGACTGAATATTCGGAGTAGCACAGTGAACAATATAGGGAGCGTGTCACAGGTTGTCGTTGTTCAAAAATGAATCAATGCAATGTGAAAACCAACTTTAGCACAGTAAAGCAGGCTAGGCAGAATAGCACTATTTACTTATGTTTTGTTATTTAAATAAATAAAAATCTACATTATCGGTGCTGTAAAAGGTCCCTTATGAAACTGAAAATAGTCACACTAATCTTTCACTGGAGGATTTCAGTGGTTGAACAACACTTATGTGCATATAACACATTCGTAACACAACACAATCTACATCAGCTTTGCGTGACTAAAAGAGTTTTAAAACATAACATTACCTGTCTAAAAGAAATACTTTAGCCATTGTGTTATCATTCCTCCAGCGTGCAAAAGTAACTCCAATATTGATTCAGGATTTAAAAAGTTTTGATTCAGCATTTGTTTTTACCACTGTCATTCGTGTCTACGTGACCGTGGCGCGCGTACACATGCAAATGGTGGATCTACGTGAACGAGTGCTCAGTTGTACAAATCTACATTTGTTGACAGACATTTGGAGCTACTAATCAGAATTAGGAATTATCGGCCCAACAATTTTTAATTGGATGAACATATTTAAATCTTAAGCCTTACCCTTGAACTACACTGATTCAATTTACTATAATCTTTTATGTGAAGCTGCTTTGACACAATCTAAATTGTAAAAGCGCTATACAAATAAAGGTGAATTGAATTACCCAGAATATAAAAATGCATATAAACACATTTAGATCATTTACTTTAAGCATTACTGTTGGAATGTGAAGAGACTTTCAACCAGCACAACAAAAACGTTTCTGAAGACTATCACCTACTGTACCTTTAATTTGTTCTATTGATTGCATTATAGTTATGTAATCAATGTATGTGATTAAAAATGTTCCTTTAAAATAATATTTATTTAAATCAATGATCTTATTTACAATACTGTTTAAGGTTCAGTGCACTGTACAAAAACTAGTACACTGAAATTTATGTTATAGAAAAATATTAAATACAAATTTTAAAAAAGAAGAAAAATCAAGAGAAGCAAAAACAATGTAAAAATTAAGCTGAATTTTTGTAGTTTGTTATTTTTATTTTTTTTGCAATATTTTGCGTCAATGTAATTGTTTTATCTTTCAATTTCTAAACATGTTTGGTGACTAAAATATTATTTGAATAAATATATCTGTTTAACAAATCTGTTTTGTTTAAATACACCAAAATAAATTGCCTATATTCACTGAGAAATGAATAAAAATATTCATTTTCAAAATGAGGTGTACTCAGTTATGCTAAGCAAGAATATTATAGTCTTCAGAATTACAGTCTTTAGTCTATTATAGTGTTCAGAATACTACAGAATATTATTATTTTATTTCAATACTGTAAAAATTTTGTTAAATCTAGGAAATATTTGAAAAATACATTTCACAAGAGGGCTAATTTTGACAGTTAATTACTGAATAAATGCAATAAATTATTTGCTCCATTTTATAAATCTTAAAATTATTATAATTAATTTTAAAGCATTAAATATAATTAAATAAAAATGATAAATCAATTTTAAAAAATTATTATCGTCTTAAAAAAAAAATTAATACATGTTACTCAAACCTGGCATGATAGTCAAGTCTAAGTTATTACCTGGTCCAGAGGGATGTGTTTGACCAGTCCGCTGACCACAGTGCGTGGAGCCGCTTCACCCACATCCACCTGCTCCACATAGAGCGAGTCTGCGTCAGGATGCTTCTCTGCGCTGATGATTCGGCCAACTCGCAGATCCAGTCGAGACACGTCCACTTTCGCATCTTCCTGAGGAGGCGCCACTGCCTTCTTCTCTTTCTTCTCACCTGCACCAAAACACCACAACTTGCCTTTTAGATATTTTTGTGTTAGCCAATCAGAATGCAAAGACCTATTATGCAGAAGTCAAATGTTTAATGTATGAATATAGCCGGCCTCTAAAATGTATTAATTCTATTTTTTATCGTTTGTACGTGTCATCAGAGAGGGAAAGCCCGACCCATTAGTGATGCGCTCTCCCTCATTAGTATAAATAACAGTGAGTGAGAAGCAGCCGTCCAATATCACCGTCTGTTTTCGCCAAACCTGCTTCAAAGATGCATTTTAAATGTGTTTAATGAGTTTTAAGATGCACACCATAGTTTTCATAGACTACTTTCTTCTGAGCCAACTTTCTTCTTAGTCCTGTTTTGAATCTGCCACTCTGCTGATGCACAGGAATTTGTAGAATTCTCATCTCACAATCTCATTTGAATTTAAAGCGACAGTCACCAAAATGGCACATTTTGGATCAAAGCCTTAAAAGGGGCCATTTCAGAGAGTTGTTTTGAACAAAATCTTCTCCTCAATAAACAGCACTTTAAATATTTTTAAAAGAACGCAAATTTCACTGGAGCGCTAATCATTTTGCCTTTAACTTTAGAGTTGCCTTTAGAGTTTCGATTTAGAATTGCCTATTTAGAATTTTCTTTTTGGAAAAAACGCCTTTCTTTCGCCTTTATGCTTGATGATTTGGGTCACGTTATTCATATTTCACACTTCCTAACTTCCGTTAAGGGTGCATAGTGCATATTGATGCGCCCTGATTTTCATGGTGCATTGTGGGACCTTTTAGAACATGAATGTTTTAGTGCACTGGAAAAATGTAGCGATTAGGACAGGACTTAAAATGGCTGTCGACCTAATGACTGCACTGACTACTGAACAAGGATTCAGATTGAGACGGACACAAAGTAATCAAACCTTAGTGGCCAATGGCTTCGCCCCTTCCACTACATGAGCAAAGGTGCGACCATTAAGAGTATCATTCGGGTATTTTAAGTGCATTAATTTTGGGGGGAATTTTCAGTGTAAATACACCACTTATGCAATGTATCCTATAAAATGGTGTAGTATAGTGCGTAAGTATGTGATTTGTGACGCACCCACGGAATCGACCTCAGCACACCCTGTGATTCTGGGTTTTTATTGTAGTAAATGTCTATCTGGAGGAAATGTGCTTTTGGTTTGTGAGGTGTTTTTAATGCAGCTCTTTGAAAGTTATTTTTAAACTTGTGCATATTGTTCCTTGGGGAGCTGTTGAGATGCTTTTAAAAGTCCACAAGTGAATGTTATGTCGCCTTGTCATCTCCGTTCTGTTTCCGAGCTTTCCCCAAAAACAGCGCTAGCAGTGGTTTCAGTTAAGTGTGCTGTTTGTTTCTAATCACTCGGGTGATTTGAAAATGGTACAATTTTATCACTGCTTTTTGGACTTGTGGGATCGGGGAGACTGTGTTGGACATACTGTCTACAAGCATAAATAGTCTCGAGTATTTTGTTAGAAACAAAGCACCACAGTACTTGGAGGTTTGGATTTTGTATGCCTCACTGGACCATAAATAAAATGAATCACTGTTTCCACAGAAATATTAATAGCACAACCGTTTTCAATACTTTTCTGAAGGATCAATATTTTTCTGAAAAATGTTTTCTGAAGGATCATTTAAACCATGCTTGACGAATGACTTTTTTTTTAAATAACAGGAATAAATGACTTTTTTAAAAATGAAATAGTAATTATTAAAATAAAAGGTTACTTTTTCGAATATTATTTCACAACATTACTGTTTTACTACATATTTGATAGTGGTGTAAATCACAGATCTCATAGGTTAACATCAAATTATGTTTTTTTTAAGTCACGGATCAGACCATTTTTAGGATCAGCAAAAAAGGGCAGGAGACAACAGTAATTTGCTTTCCATTTCTTACAAAAACAGAACTGCAAAACACTTTTGATTTTAAGAAACAGAACTTAGAACCTGTAATTTTATTAAAAATAAACTAAAGAAATAATCAGCTGAATAAAAATAAATAGTAAAATATTCAGAACCGTGAAAAATTCACTGTTACTACTACTGTTGCTGATAACGCTACATGCATAAATCTAATATTATAATTTGTACAACCGCTTTTTATTTTTTGTCTTATTTTCAATAAATGATTCAGTTATTCACTCATAAAACTTGTATAATTTTTGAAGAATTATTCAGTGGCATGTTTTTGATGGCTGCTTTTTACAACCTATTGGTTAAATAATGTAATTGCTGCCTAATACTTTCACTCTTGAGCATCAAGTTAAATGCCTATGATGGTGATTTTAATCTTTAACATAAACATCAGTGGTTTTATCTAAATTATAAACTGTTACCCCAGTACTCCTGTGTTATTTGACAGTTTGTATACTAAAGACTTTTTTGAAAAGATTTTTGCGTTTTTCAAGCACAGATTTGAATGCAGCGATTGAAAAGATAAATATACATATGCAAATCACCATCATTTGTAATTTATGTTGTGTGGGTGTTAAGATCCTGATCTTTTAATAATTAATCCTGCAGCTTACACTGGATGCATTAATGCAGGCTAAACAAGCAGTGACAGAAAACACCTTTAATAACCTAAGAAACCCACCACAACCCGAATAACCTAACAAGACTTCTTCCATCATCATTATATTTTACAGGAAAGCCTAAATGCTTTCATACATGTGATTTGAATGACGCGAGAGGCGATCTTTCTGCGATCGTTACAAATTTAGTAAAGTGAAAAAAGTTAAATTAATCTGCAGGTCACGTGTGTTCTGAACCGTGGGTTGTGATCTCTGACTCACGGATCAACCGTGATCCGTTACACCCCTAATATTTAATATAAATAAAAGCAACATTGAGCATGACATATTTTTTTTAAACAGTTTGAATATAATAATATAATCGCAATTAATCATCCAAATTAAAGTTCATATTTAGGAAATATATTTGTGTGTATGGTGTAAATATTTGTATATTTGTGAATATAGTATAAAATATTTGTGTGTGTGTGTGTATATATATATATATATATATATATATATATATATATATATATATATATATATATATATATATAGAGAGAGAGAGAGAGAGAGAGAGAGAGAGAGAGAGAGAGAGAGAGATAGATAATATATTTATATATATTGTGTATATAGACAGATAGATGGATAGCTAGACATGTAATATACATGTATATATTATGAAAAACAAGCTTATATCTTATGCAATTAATTATGATTAATCATTTGAGAGCACAAAATTAAAACATAATAATAATAATTTATTAATGAAAATCAATCTAGAATCAAACTAAAATTTCAATATTTGAAGTAAAATTCTATAATAATATATTTTAATTGTAATCAATTTTAATCAATTAATTAATGATATTATTACTATTAATCACTTACAGTTTGTTTCCCCATGAGACATATCTAAACACTATGTTTTATGTCATTAAAATTAGTTCCCTTCCCTCATTTTGGCCGTAGAAGTTAGATTTTCTTAACTGTAAACTATTTTTATTTTATAGAGATATTTAATTTTGTAACTTTAACGTCTGAAGAACAGAGAGTGCCAAAATGCACCTTATTGGGAAAAACTGCCAGTAAAAATATTTCTTTCATAACTATTCACATTCACGCAGCACTGCAAGGCCACCCTTTT
Organism: Danio aesculapii; assembly: GCF_903798145.1. Classification (NCBI taxonomy): domain Eukaryota; kingdom Metazoa; phylum Chordata; class Actinopteri; order Cypriniformes; family Danionidae; genus Danio; species Danio aesculapii. Next base: position 11,041,695 of record NC_079435.1, on the reverse strand, counting down.
AATTTCCTCTGAAAAACATCTTGAGTTACACGTAAACTCATCATCAGCTGTTAAATATGCTTCTAATTCCAAAAGCTTAAAGAAAGAAAAATAGTTTAGCAGGCGACCCTTCACTTTAAAACACCACGACTATTTATATAATTAATTCAAATCACAGCATTATGTGGTTTATTATCACAGCGCTTTGATTTTGATTAATCGCGCAGCTCGAATGTAGGTCTATCAGAAATTGCGCCAAGATTCCCTAAAGCCTTTATAATGCGAATAATCATCATCAAAAAAAAAAAAAATGCATGTCAAATACAGGTGCAAGAGAAGCGCTCATCCACACCGAAACACAGCAATCACCAACGCTGAACTAAAAAAGAAAATCCGAGAATTATAGAACATCTTGCCCACAGGAATGTCAGAGAAATGCACAACTTAACTTGTTTTTCCTCAGCCCACAAATTTACCAAAAAATGATCTGTACTGAGATATGAACAGAGTGTTCCCAAGTTGAAGGGACTTAAATTATTTGAAATGAAAATCTTTTTTTATAATAATCGACTCATTTCATAATCTCTATCCTTTAGGGTACAAGTATTCAGAAAACTGACACCCTGAAGACATCAGTGACGTCTTTAAGGCTGGTTTGCCTTCAGATCTGGTTGTAGTTTAACCTAACATTCACTTACAGTCTCTTTTTAAACACCATCAAGCTTTTCCAAATGCATTTATTACACTTCATTATTTATGAGAGTAGGATAAAGAGGTTTTTAGAAATGGGATTGCACACGTAGCGAAATGTTTTTCTCATTTATGTTCCTATTAGTAATTAAAAGGGGTAGTTCACCCAAAAATGAACATTCTGTCATTGGTTTAATTGTATTTACTCCGCTTTAGGAGCTTCTTTTTTCTATTGAACACAAAAAGAGATATTTTGAAAAATGTTGGAAACATGTAAACATTGACTTCTATAGTATTTGTTTTTCCAATTGTGGATGTCAATGGTTACTCATAAAGGTTTTGAACCCCTTGAGGGTGCGCAAACTGTGAGTAAATTTTCATTTTTGGGTGAACTATCCCTTTAAAAGTGTGAATCATTTGCATAGGGCTGTGCAATATGGCGAAATGCATTGTATTACAGCTGCACGATTCTGGCTAAAATGAGAATCACGATTCTGTAGATGTAAAATAAAGGTTAATATGAGTAGGCCATTATTATTGTTATTTCTCAAACATATGGTAAAACAACAATAATATTAGGCCTATGTGCAGGTCTACTGTTGGTTAAAATGCTACAGTTTGTATAGACTTGGTGGACTTGAATAGACTTTAAGTCTGTCCTGTTTGTTAATGCACGATAAAGTAATGACATCAGAATACAACTATTCATAATTCTGAAGTTGAATTATCATGTTTGAGACATTTGCTAGTCATTTGTCCTTATCAGATTCCCTCTTGCATTTTGTTCAACATTATATAGGCTAGAGTAGTTACACTGACACTGTTAAACATTTATTTTCATGCACAACACTCATGGATGCCGTCACTTTGAGAAAAAAAAACATACATGGAAATCACACTTCCTGCGCCGCTCTCAATCGATCGCTCTGCGCAACAAACTGAATGTAATTTACAACTTTATTACCCATTTTCACAGCCTATGTTCAGTAAAGTAGACATCATCGTACACGTGTGCGTCCTCTCTGTAGTAAACAAACGTGTGATTTAGCAACCGCGACTACATTATTACATTAAGACAGAAATTACATTTTTGGTTGAATTATACATTAGAAATACAGTATGTGACACTTTTAACGACATTTGGAGGCGTCCATGTTGTCCATGTTGCTGTGAAGACTAGTGCGTCCGCCTTTACGCTTCTCTCCTGACCATAAAAATATAATTGGCTGAATCGTAGAAAAGCTGAATTAAGATCGCGCGTAGGGTCAAAAGGGATCGCAATCTTTTTCTGATTAATCTTGCAGCTCTACATTGTATGGATCAAAAAAAAAGTCTCTCATTTCATATTACACTCAATCGTTTGTTTCGTGGTGTCACAAAATGTTTATGATAATACTTCTTCGTAATTTATATGAGCGCCATTGTTTTGATACTTTTATATTGCATGTGTTTGTACATGTATTTATAAACTTGTAACTGTAATTTTCATTATTATTATTATTTTTTTAAATATTGTATGGTTTTTTTTGTAAAAATTTATAAAGAAAGGTAAAAAAAAAAAAAAAAAGATCTGATTTTGATATATTGACACAAACCAATCTCTTCCAGGTCTCAGATACAAGTACAGTTTTTAAAAGTAAAGGTAGATGAGGTTGTTTGCAGTATTAAAAGTTTATTTCATTTCACAATCTGTGAGTATAATTAGATTTAGCACCGAACTCAAAGCTCTGAAACGTTT
>NC_079435.1:10946788-11034288 GCF_903798145.1 Danio aesculapii | reverse complement strand
GCCTTCTGTTCCAGTCTCATGAGTGAGGGTGTGTGGCCTGACATCTTGAAAAGGGAACGTACCAGGAACCTGGAACAACAAGCCAAAGAGAGAAAGATCAAACGCAGTAGGAACTCTTAGTCACTCATAAACATCATTCAAAAAAAAAAAAGAGGATCCACAGGGACATCCTATCCGTGTTTGGGAACATGCAGCACTCGAGAGGGCACGACCTCTTTAAATGAGATCTTTTAGATCTCTGGTGCACGTAAAAAACATGAGGTGTTTTGGCACACTTTACACGGTGCTTTAATTTGTAATTTATACCGATATGTGGCCAAGTTTCTGTCCTAATCCCTTTCCATGAAAGGGGAATTATAATGAAACGTCTGACACCAGCCAGATGCTCCACAATAGATCGGCTAGACGCCAAACAGCATGTGAAAACCTCATCAAAGCATACATTCTCCATCCTAATCCCCGCAAACCCTGTTTTGGGTTCTCACTTCGGTACTTTTAGACCCAGCCAATCTCCAGGTCAAAAACAATGAGGAGGAAGAGGATGAAATCAAACCATATGCCTTCTAAATGTGTGTGTTCTAATGTCCACCATGGGATGCAATTGCGTCACTGTCGCCCGCCGCCACTATAAAAGTGTTTTGATTGAGGAATCCTCTTTGGCTCCACGACGGATCAAACAACAGTTCCCATTGAGTCGAGAGACAGCTGCTGCAGGAACACGGACACATTACACATTTGGCTTCGGCTCATCCAATGCAAAAAAAAAAAAGGACTAAGGGAATTTTTACAAGGCGTAGGAAAAGAGACGAACACATCATAACACATAGTGCAGGGTGGTGCTGGAAAACAACAGCTGGCGCAGGATGAAAACAAAAGAGTTCAGATGAGGAAATTAGAAACACAAAAAAGCTGGAGTTGATAATATCGTGGATCAAAGTCTCTTGTTTTTGAAGTTCTTGAACTGCTTTAAATGGGCCTGTGGTGGAAGAATTTATGAGCACCATGACAGGACTGTTTTCATTTGCATAACCCCTGAAAACGAGTCCCGGGAACCAAAGAACGCTTCCAAAAAAGCTCAGTTGTCACTTTTTTTTTTCATAATGCCCTGAAGCGGTGGTCATCGCTGTCATATGACAGCCAATAAAAGTGAGTTCTAGCCATGCAACAAATATAAAATCCATGAAATGAATCCAAAAAAACACAACGGCATGTGTGTCAGAAACCTTCAAAACGTCTGAAGTGCTCGTGAAAGACGTTTAAGGCCATGTGTTACATCCGACACCAGCGAAAGTAACATTTACAGGAGCAGCTGTCACTTTCATGTAGATCTGAATGGTGAGGAGAAAACAACCCTGCACTCGTGCCGCACATGAGCAGCTTTACAGGAAAAGAGTCCCAGCCAAATCCCAATAAGACTTCATTCTCTTCTATTCATCTTTAAGATACTGTCAAATAATACTTAATACATTCACTGTAGAGGAATAATTTAATCTTAATAAATTGCACTGTGCAATAATAATTTTAAGCAACAGTAATTATCCCTGTTATCAAAAAATTATAATAATAATAATAAATAAATAAAATTAATTATCAATTAATATATATATTCAGTGGTTAGCACTGTCGCCTCACAGCAAGAAGGTCGCTGATTCAAGTCCAGGCTGAGCCAGTTGACATTTCTGTGTGGAGTCCCCATGTTGGCATGGGTTTCCTCCGGGTGCTCTTTATAAATCTATATTTTGGATTATAATATACACTATCGGTTAAAAGTTTGGGGTCAGTTTTTTTTTTATCAAGGCGGCATTTATTAAATGTAAAAAAAAAAGTCAAATTGTTGAAATATTTATTAAAATTTGATATAACTGCTTTCTTATTGTATGTAGTTTCAAATTAAATTATTATTCCAGTCATTATTTCTTTTTATTACTATTTCCATTAATAACAATAATAGTAATAATAATAATAATAATAATAGTAATAATAATAATAATAATAATTAATATTAGAGTGATTTCTGAAGGATCATCTGACTCTGAAAACTGGAGTAATGAAGCTGAAAATTCATCTTTAAAATCACTGGAATAAATTATTAAATTAAATTATAAACTCCTTTTGAACAGTTATTTTATAGAGCAATAACATTTCACAATTTTGATGAAATAAATGTAGTTTTGGTGAGCAGGATAAGCTTATTTTAAAACGTTAAAAAATGTATATATATATATTATTGTTTCGGCATCGAAATCAGAATGTGTGAATCTGCAACCGTCACATCGCAGGATATGCAATGTCAAGTTGGGATTATAGCTGATCAGCATCACAGTTCAGAACATGTGATTTGTGGAGTCATCGCAAAGTTTAACCCTAAAATAGAGTGAAATATTTTCAATTGGATGTGTTTTTAAGATCTGTGCCTGTACGATTTAAGCAAACCTAAACCAAGAGGTTACAAAGATATATAAACCAAAATTAATTGTATTTAATATTTGATACAATGAAGACTATACACCATACAGTGTTATTTTACCTATTAGTAGGGCCAGACGGGATCTGCGGACGTTTTTTGCTATTTCTGTGAAGACTTTTGGTAAAAATCTGCGGATTTCTGTGGAATTATTTTGGGAGTATCGTAACTAAAACCTTAATATGTGAAATAAAAAATAATATCTTTTTAACTTTTATTTAACGTTTAAAGTGCAAATCCACTTAGATTTACTTAATTTGGTAAACAAAGCAAGTCTCTCTTATGATATATCTACTAAAAGACAGAAAACATTACTGTACAAACTGCATTGTACATAAATCAGATGAACATTTTCATATTAGTCAATAATATTACTGTAATTAATAAAAAAACTGAATAAGTATAGATTTACACACATTTACTCAACTAAATAAACAGAATTAATGATGGGCTAAAAATCTGCGGAAAATCTGTGGAATTCTGCGCGCACAGATTTTGTGTGGGCCTACCTATTAGTACTAAATTTCTGTCCCTCAATTCTGTTAGATTCCACAGAAATCCATAAAATGTATGTATTTGTTCAATTGTACTTTTATACAATTGGATTAGTTGGATTGTATTTTAAGCAGACACTCCTCTACAAAATAATCCCCATCAATGTAAAAATATGAATTAATTCCAAAGAGTTATACAAGATCTTGTGAAAATATTTTCATATCGCAATATATGTATGTATGTATGTATGTATGTATGTATGTATGTATATATATATATATATATATATATATATATATATATATATATATATATATATATATATATATATATATATATATATAGACAAACTAAATATCTCAACATCAGTTTTTATCCAATATCATGCAGTGATAGATATTTATCATTTTATTTTCTATTATTTACTTATACCAATTTATTCTAACTTTCTAATATTTATTACACCAATAAATTATGCACATTTTAATATAATAACTTAATATATTTACAACACTAACTAATTTGTGGTTTCTAAAGTAGGGCATGTTTAGGCAACTGAACAGGAGTACAACTGAGTATAATCACGTTATATGACATTAATAATAATTACTACTTGAACAATATATTTTTATATGATTTTCAATGGAGCGTTCAATTTTAATATACATTGACTTTATCGTTATATTTATGACACTAATATTTACAACACTTGCTAATTTGTGACTTGTAAATTAGGGCTTGTTTAGGCAACTGAAGTGAATATAATCACGTTATATGACATTAATAAGATTACTCCTTGCACAATATATTTTTAATTGATTTCAGTGGTGTTCCATTTGAATATACTTTGATTTTATCATTATATTTATGACACTAATATTTACGACTGACTAATTTGTGATTTGTAAAGTTGGGCTTGTTTAGGCAACTGAACTGAATATAACAGAACACATCTTTTATTTTTGTTCTACCTGCTTGACAGATCATAAACTGCAAATGAAAGTGAAATAAAGACAGAAGGAAATGTTATAAGGGAATTATTTATGTCAAAGTCAATTTGTCATGAATTTTGATAAACCACGTTTTAGACCTTCAACAAAATCAAATGTGCAGATCTATCAATATATGACCACAATATGCCTTAATACAATGTTTGTATTGATATTAATCAATTTTATAATCATAATGTCTTAATATAGAAACACTGCTGTCACTTTCACATTCCACCCCTCGAAGCACTTAAATGCGTCAACAACTCTTAATTCCGTTCCGAATACGCTACATTACAACTACCAATAAAACATAACTCATAGACTGAGCAGAAATGCGAACTATAATACTCACATAAAACTGCAACCGTGTGACTCTTTGCTATAATACAGTAATACCACACGCCACACACTCGTCCCTTAGCGGCGGCAAGCGATGATGACGTCTTGGTCACGCGTCGTTCAGCTGCTCTCTGGCGCGGGAGAAACAGGTCACGCACGCGTTTCAGCAGTTTACAGTCGCCGGAAGAGTCAAGCGATCTCTCGAAATATCAAAAATATGTGTGTGATATTATCAATGGACTCGTGAATCAAATGGAGCAGTCTTTCATGTCAGACAGGCAGGTATGGCGGTGATTTTATATTGCGTTTGTTCAAAGCACGAACGAACGACAAGCATGCAGAAACGTCAAATGTGTGCGTGCAGTGTGTCAATTTAATATTGAAATACATGACTGGCTTCTCTTGTTGAGCTCTGATCATTTATATTTATTGATATTCCTTATAGTTTTACATCGGTTTTGTTGCAATAGTTGATGTCAGTATATATCTTGTATTCAAGTTATGTTTACCGAAAGCTTTTAGAAAATATCATAATGTAATATTTTATTGGATTAGCATAATTTAGCACAATTTAGCAGTTTTAGCACAATTTCACTATACTGTTTATGTTATGTTGAAGATCTAATTCTGAAATTAGTTTCAGAAAATACTAAATAATTTGAATGAAATGAAATAATATAAATGAAGTATTATAATGTTATATTGGTTTAGCTCGTTGAGTTCACTCAATCATTCATTTTCCTTCGGCTTAGCCACAGCGGAATGAACCGCCAACTTATCCAGCAAATGTTTTACGCAGCAGATGCTCTTCCAGCAGGGCTGGCCCTGTACATTTGGGGGCCGTAAGCAGAATAATTTTGTGACTCTACTTTGATCTAAATAGTGGAGTATTGCCATTGCAAACTGGCACACAGTGCTTTTATTGCTTATTATATACAATCAATGAAACAGAAATGTAAAGCCTGATTTTGTCTACTAAATAACTGTCTGAATGGTTTGGACCAGTGGTGCCCAAACTCGGTCCTGGAGGGCCGGTGTCCTGCATATTTTAGTTCCAACCCCAATAAAATACACCTGAACCAACTAATCAAGCTCTTTCTTGTAATACTACAACTTCCAGGCAGTTGAAGGAAATTGGAGCTAAACCATGCAGGACACTGGCCCTCCAGGACCGAGTTTGGATACCCCTGGTTTGGACATTTTAAAGCATCAGTTTTTGTCAACTAGCAGCTTCAAAAAAATGAAGGATTAAACAATTTTTTAATAAAGACACCAAATTTTATTAATTTAGCAAACAGATTGAAGATTCTAAAAAGGTTCTAAAAAGGGATTTTTTTCATTTTGTTATAAATTCCAAAAGCAAAAAACATTGAACAATAATTAGCCAAAAGTGAAAATGCATTACTAATAAAATAAAATAGAATTAATAAAATATTCATTCTGAACTCATTAAAAACTCCAAAAAACAAAACAAGTAACATTACACAATGCAAAGATTGATCCATAAATAATGAAATCACTAAGCAAATAATATAAAGTAAATATAAAAAAATATCAATATTAAAGTCATAAAAGAAAAAGGGAAGCAACAAATACTGGGTTAATATTAATACCGCATGTCTTTGTACTGTGGGGGAAACCAGAGCACCCGGAGGAAACCCACACCAACACGGGGAGAACATGTAAACTCCACACAGAAACGCTAACTGACCGAGTCGGGTCTCCAACCAGCGGCCTTCTTGCTGTGAGGCGACACTGCTAACCACTGAGCCACTGTGTCGCTCTGCTTGTTGAGTTCTCATAATTTATTTTTGTTGGCATATATTAAAGTCTGGCGGCGCAGTAGGTAGTGCTGTCGCCTCACAGCAAGAAGGTTGCTGGCTTGAGCCTCGGCTGGGCCAGTTGGCCTTTCTGTGTGGAGTTTGCATGTTCTCCCAGTTGTAAGAGGAACAAATAATAACTTGACTTCTAGTTGATCATTTGGAAAAGTGGCAGAAGGTAGATTTTTCCCATCAATCATCTGTTGAACTGCATCCCAATCATCACAAATACTGCAGAAGACCTATTGGAACCCGCATGGACACAAGATTCTCACAGATTCAGTCAAGTTTGGTGAAGGAAAAATCATGGTTTGGGGTTACATTCAGTATGAGGACGTGCGAGAGATCTGAAGAGTGGATAGCAACATCAACAGCCTGAGGAGCCTGATGCAGTCCTCCAAGCTCATGGGAGTCAAACACAATATTAATTCTGTTTCCACTGCATCATGACTTTATATTCTATACTGTACATTATTTCTGTAAAGTGACAAGACTTTTGTCTTGCAAAGTCAGACCTTACTGTCCTAATTATTTAATTACAAATCAAGACATGATCATATTTTATTTTGGTAAAATAAGCATAATCTAGAGGCCTTTCATATAAGCCACTTCTGATACCAAATGATCAACTTGAAGTCAAGTAATTATTTGTTGTTCCTAAAACTTGGATAGGCGACTTTTGCCAGGTATAGGAATAAGTGTTGTACTGTTTATGTAGCATGCAAGAAATATTTGCTCAAATTGGTTTCAGAAATTACAGATTAATTTTTGTAAATAGTTGAAATAACTCTATAATCTCTGCCTCTTCCCAGTGTGTGTTTTGAGCACCAGTCATGCAGCCCCTCAGAGATGCTGAATTAGGGGCTTCCACCTTCTTCGCTTCTCCTCTTCCTCACGATGTGTGCGGCAGCAATGGACTTCCTCTCACCCCAAACTCCATCAAGATCCTGGGACGCTTCCAGATCCTCAAAACCATCACCCATCCCAGACTGTGCCAGTATGTGGACATCAGCAGAGGGAAGCATGGTATGATCAGTTTTGTGTTTTGTTACAGTTTTTATTAAAGATGCTGTATGTAAGTTTTTAAGGATTCTAAAGCATAAAAACACCATATTATGTTTGCAGAAGTTTAAGAAACATGCTACGTTCTTGTTTATCTGAAAACAATGATAAAGTGAGGTATTCTGCTTTTAAATGTGCGCTATTGCTGGAATGGGTGTCTTTTGGTAATTTAACCCGTCCATTGCCAGTTTAGCCAATAATATTTCAGCACCCTGGGTTGCCTTGGTGGAAAACAGCGTATTTCATTCATTCAGTCAGAAAGGCTGTCAGAGTGCTGAAATGCGACCTCCGGTGGACAGTAGCAACCTCCAAAATGAGATGCAGAGTTCCACATGAGGTGGTTATTAATTAGCAAATAATATAAATATTACGAATGTAACCATTAGGTCAACAGGTTACATTGTAACCCTTTGTCCTAACAACACGCTACGTGACGAGATTTGCAGTGATGAGCAATTAGGCTGTTTGCACCAGACGAAACGCAAAAGAAATTTAAATACAGCCATTCAGATGCACAGAATAGTGCACTCACTGCACTCCAACGAAATAGTAAAGTTTATAATCGAATTAATTCATATTAAACCTCTTTAATATTATTAGATATGCTAAATCACTGATATGTGTTGGTTTGCACTGAGTCACGGTTCTAAAGTTAAATTTCAAATGGTTTATTTTATTTTCAAGATCTGAGGTGAACTATCTGCTGCTGCTTTCATTGGTATGGTAATAAATGTCAAGTGAATTAGCATTTAACACCGAATAAAGCACATGAGGTGTACCTGAGGTGGTCATTGTCAGTTTTGTGTTGTTCACCTGCAAGAAATAGAAGCCGGTTATAACAAAAACTCCTTTTAATGTAGAAAATACTCCTTATATCATGTGCCGTTGCTTTTGTATAGAACACGATTTATATCAGCCTTTAGGCTCAACAGTCAGGCACACTGCTGTTGCTGTCGTCAATCTGGCAACCTGCTCTTGCATTTGTTTTGAACCAGGTGTGCAATACCTAGTTTAACCACTGAGTGTCAAACTTACGTACTGCATCTTTAAACAACTTGAAAATCATCTTGTGTTTAAATAAGATGACCAAAAATTTGGTAAATTCAAGTACATTTATCACTGAAATTGAAGTCACAGAATTGAACTAGCGACACTGACACTTCTATTCTCGTTTTAAAACATTATGCAAAGTTATCTTATAGTATGTTAAACATCTTGCAAGTTACTTTTTGTATTTTAAACTTATTCAATTGTGTCCTTTCCCTTTTCGTTTTTAATGCCTGGTTCTGCTTCTTCATAGTTTTCTTCTCTTTTATCCTTGTGATTTTTATCTCAGTGGTTTAATGACATATTTTTTCATGTGCCGAATCTGCATGCGAGGATGATTCTTTTTATCTTTAGCTGCTTTATGGTTGTTGGTTCAGTGTTTATCATGCAAGATGCACTTGGTATCACTCATGTGTCCCTTATGAGAAAGACACCCCTTTGAGATGGATGCAAACACATGTGTTTGAAGTTCCTGATGACATTATGCAGATTTATTAGCGTTATAATGTTCTTTCATGTTTGAGAAATGACCTTGAATGCAGGTCATCGTCTCGCTGGAGGCAGTATTCATCATTATTAAAGAGTTATGAGTTATTAAAGTCCATTTTGAAGATGCTTTTGTTTGTGCAGCCAAGATTTTTTGACTTTGTGATTAAAAAACAAGGATATTGTATGTTTTAAGAAAAGTGTTTTTTCTTTTTTGCTAAATAACTTAATGTTATTTTCTCTGTGTTGAGCTTTTAGTTCAAGAAAATGCATTTTGGCATTTTATGTACATGACAATGGAGTTTTGAGGACCTGGGGTCCGTTCTTCATACCTTGCTTAAATGATCCAAGATGATTTAACAAACCCTGAATATTTTAATCTTGATAACTGATCTCTGGCTAATTTGGTTTTTCAAACAAGTTCGCAAATCAGATTAAAATGTCTGAATGAACTGATCTGAGATCGCTGCGTGTGTTTTGAAGGACAGATCTATCAATCCTCCAAATCACGATCAGCAATGCAATGATTGGCTGACGGCACAGACAGCGTAATGACATCATCAGATTAATATTCAATTAAGCACATGAGCAAAATTACATAATATTCACAGCAAACATTTTGTTAAATATGATACGCAATAACTTTCCACATTTGTTTTGAGCTGCAGGCTTTACACTTTCATGTGTCAATAGTATTTCACGATTTTATTTAGTTTTACGTTTTAGTGCGGCTTTTCTTTATTATAGTAGCCTAGGCCTATTTAAGTTTCTTAATCAGCGAATTTAAATTAGTTTTGCATCAAAAAGTATTTGGATATTGGTGAAGGTGTCTGCAACTTCTGCAAAGCATCAAATCACCATCATATTAGCTGTCAAAACATGTGCATGACTGCATAAATTGTTCCTTTAAAAAACAAACAAACAAAAAGCAGTTGAATATTGTCCGTGTCTATTATCATACACAAATTGTAAAGCTGGTGGTACCTTAAAATAGTACATGCTTGTATCTAAAAAGTCAATATTAATAAATGTTCTCTTTGATCCCCTTGGGCAGAACCACCCCGTTTTTGTACTCTTATTTCAGAAATCTTGACAGTTTTATTTATATATATTTTAAAAGTTATATGTATATAAACATAATGTTATTATTTGTTTAATATTAATATTACTAATTATTATAAATTATAAATGTATATATAATAAAAAAAAACTATTTTACTATTTTCCCAAGTGTATATAACCTATAGGCAAATATCAGCATTCGGTTCATACTTTCAGTATTACCTTTGCTTTAAATTACCCGATGTAATCCTGTTTATATGAAATAAGCCTGCTCCCGAGCAGGTTGGAGCTACCAGAACTGTTGCTATGACAACAACTCTCCGATGAGTTTTGAAGAACGATACAATCCGGGATCATGCCAAATCGTCAATAACCAAATCCTAATTGAGTAATCCATGCACGAAGAACGGACCTCTAAAAATGCAAGCTTTTAAAAAAAACAAATGCCAAAGTGCATGTTTTTGATAAACCAGACCACTAATTCTGCTGTATACAATGCAAATATGTAATTAACTTTCCTTTGGCTTAGTTTCTGATTTGTCAGGGGTCATCACAGTGAAATGAACCGTCAATTACTCTGACATATGTTTATTATGCAATGGATGCCCTCCCAGTCACACAAATATGTCATCTAGCGTTAATATTCCTATGTCAAGAGAATGCATATACATTTTTTTAATGAAAAATAACATGGTACTTAATAACAAAACAATATAACATAAAGGTTATATTTTAAGGTACAATATTAACAAAACGTTAACAATGTTTTTACCTCAACAAACTTCTAATTTGCTGCGTATTACTAGTTATTAAAAGCGTAGTTCACCCAAAAAAAATGAAATTCTGTCATTATTACTCTCCCTTTTCTTGATTCAAACAATTATAAGGTTCTTTCTTCTGTTAACACAAAAGAAGAATTTTGAAAAATGCTGAAAACCGGTAACCATTGACTTCCATAGCATTTGTTTTTCCTATGGAAGTCAATGGTTTCAGCTTTCTTCAAAATACCTTCTTTTGTGTCCAATATAAGAACCTCTTAAAGGTTTGGAATCACTTTAGGAAGGGTAAATAGTAAGTAAAGTTTAATTTTTTACGTAAACTCTCCCTTTTAGTTAGTAGTTGGGTTTAGGTATTTGGGAAAAATTCAGGATGTAGATTAAGATTGTTCATGTATGTACTTTATAAGTACTAATAAACAGTCAACATCTTAATAATAGGCAGATTATAAGCCACCAGTTAATAGTGAGAATTGGTCCCTATATTAAAGTTAGTTTTTTTTAAGTTGCTTTTGCTGATTTTTGTAATTAGGGAACATTTAATTGTAAAATATGTATAATTTATTTTAATTTATAATTAAAACATTTTAATTCTAAAATTAAGTACATTTTTAGTACGATTTTTAGTACATTGTTGTTGTGTAAATGGACTCTTAGTTTCATGGTGAATATTACTTTTTGACCAGATCAAGTGTGACATGAAAAATTTAACATGGTGTAAAAAAACAACCAAATAGACGTATTTAAAAATAGATGGATGCAAACTTAATTTGCATTTTTTTTTATGTGCTACAAATAATAGTTTCTGAATCAGTGTTTATGTCTTGTTGTCCAGTAAAAGATCATTCTTAAGACGGGATACAGTTACTCGACATGTGAAAATGTTCCTTTAATTCAAAGAATATTGTGTGTATTATAATTGTATTAATAATATAAATGATTATTATGTGAATAGAGCAGGCAAAATCAAGATTGCATAAATTCTGTTAAATCATGAATTATCCTCTTGTCGTTTTGCAGAGCGCCTGGTTATTGTAGCTGAGCACTATGAAAAAAGCTTGAAAGACCTACTGAAGCAGCGGAAACCTGTCAGGTAACACTCGGTTTAGATTCTGAATTGAATATAATGCATTTTGTATTGTCTGTGTACCTGAAATCCCTTTTTATTATGCTTTATTATGCATTCAACACTGTTTTGATTCAATAGAGATGCATAAAAAATGTCTGAAAAAGTCATAGATTTAGTCAGGGGTGTTTTAATGTTTTATAAATGTTTTGATGAATTTGGAATGTTCTTCATTAGTTATTAAGTCAAAGGAATTTAATGAATGATTAATCCTGGTAATTCTCAAATTATATATTCATTCTGTACATATGTATTTGTGCGTATCGTATTATTTCCTATTTTTAATTATAAGGGGCCAATAAAGTCAAAATAAATATAGTAATTTTGTCAGGTTCACTCATTAATGAGACGTAGCTGATTAGATACAATAGTGTTTTCTTCCAAAAAATATAAAGTTGCTTTCTGTAAAGAAGCAATTTATTTGCAAATGGTTCTGGAATGCTAAAAATGTACGTATTTTGAATGCATTATTACAAAACAATCAAAATGATTGTCCAACGACAGGGTTAGGGCTATTTAAAGGAACAGTAGACAAAAAAAATGTCATTATGTCACCATTACTCATCCTTCACGATATTCTGTTGAACACAAAGGAAGATATTTTGAAAAATGTTTGGAAACCACTAACCATTGACTTCCATATAGGGTGTCCGCAGATCCTTAAAAAGTCTTAAATTCCATAGTATAAAAATAAGGCCTTAATAAGTCTTAAATCAGGATGGCTCAGTGGTTAGCAATGTCGCCTCACAGTAAGATGGTTGCTGGTTCGAGTCCAGGCTGGGTCAGTTGGCATTTCTGTGTGGAGTTTGTATGTTCTTCCCGTGTTGGCGTGGATTTCTTCAGGTGCTTCGGTTTCCCCACAGTCCAAGAAGTGAATTGGATGAACTAAATTGGTTGTAGTGTATGAGTATGTTTGTGAATGTGAGAGTGAGAGTGTATGGGTGTTTCCCAGTCCTGGGTTGAGACTAGAAGGGTATCTGCTACGTAAATAATATGCCGGAATAGTTGGCGGTTCATTCAGCTGTGGCGACCCCTGATAATAAGGGACTAAACTGAAGAAAAAGGAATGAATCAATGTCTTAAATCCGCATTTCAGAGGTCTTAAAATGCAGTCAATCGGCCTCGTAAAGAAGATTTCCGTGTCAAAGTGTCCGTTTGAAGTCTACTTAAATCTCTACATATATCGTTACACAGAATGACATATGTGGAAACAAAGTCCATTTATAGTCTTTGGCAGAATCCAATAAAAGACGTGCAGGGACTTTTTTACGTAATTACGTCTAATAGCTACTTTATTTGTTTTGTTTTTTTCAAATTTTGTACTATAAAATTGGTCTTAAATTTTATTTTTTGTGGTATTAAAAAGTCTTAAATATAACTCTTAAAAACCGGCAGATACCCTCCATAATATATATTTTTTTACCTTCTATGGATGTCATGGAACTGATGGAAAAAAGTTTTGTGATCAACAGAAAAAAGAAACTAATAAAGAAACTAGGGCTGCTTGATTATGAGAAAAATCATAATCACGATTATTTTGGTCATAATTGTATTCATGATTATTCAAAACGATATACAGTTGAAGTCAAAGTTATTCGGCCTCCTGTGAATATTTTTTTTTTTCAGAGCAAAGAATTTTTTGCAGTATTTCCTATATTTTTTCTTCAGGAGAAACTCTTATTTGTTTTATTTTGGCAAGAATAAAATAAGTTATTGTTAAAAAAATATTATAATTATTAAATAAAATATTACATATAATTATTACATGTTATAATTATATAAATTATAAAAAGTATTATTATAAAAAATTATTCAATTAATTAGTTAACTATTTTAAGATCAGTGTTATTAGCCCACTTAAGCAATATATTTTTTTGATTGTCTGCAGAAGAAACTACTGTTATACAATGACTTGCCTAATTATCCTAACATGCCTAATTAACCTAATTTAACCTTTAAATATCACTTTAAGCTAAATACTAGTATCTTGAAAAATATGTAAAATTACGTACTGCCATCATGGCAAAGATATATAGATAAGATTAATAATAATAAAAACAGCAGCAGGAATCACTTTAAGAGCAGTACCGATCTGATTTATCGTTTTAGTTTCACATGTTTTTTGATTCTCAACTCGTTTGTTTATTACATATATGAAGGCTAATACGAGTAATCTTTTAGTACTTTTCACGTGAAACTGAGCTTTTACAGAGCAACAAATGTGTACAACTGAAAAAGGAGCGGTATATGATGCAATAATCGTTTTATATTTATTAATGCTTTTTTTCAAGACAACATTGTCCTACATTATTTTTTTAAAGGTTAATGAAGGTTATACAGTGTGTTGTTAAATGCAGAACTCCTCTATTTTAGAAATAAATAAATAATAAAATCCCCTGCAAGTTCTGAAAGAGATCAAGCCTCAGCCAGGTCAGAAGAAATAACGCAAAAGTAACTCAAAAGTAACGTAACTCATTACTACCATAAGAGTAAGGCAACTTGTTACAATTTGGGGAGGAACTCAATATTGCAATGCATTACTTTCAAAAGTAACTTTCCCCAACACTGATTAGTGCGTGAATTTGTATTTTTAGGGTGATCTGTGCATAATATCTAAGTTTTATTTAATGAAATTTGATGATGGCGATTTCACTAATGATGTTTCTTTACTACAGTAATGAGATACTACCATCTGTACGGTCATGTTATTTTCTGAAAGGCATATTTGAACAGCCCACACTTTCAGAATTCATTCACTGACTAGTTTTATTGGCTTTATAATTTTTAGTCTGTTTCACATCATCAGGCCAGCAGGCTCTGAGCTTAATATTATTATATATATTTGCTCTGAGATTGATTAGTGGTTTGTATCTTCTCATGTGGAAGCCATTGTCACCGTTGTCAAATTCTTCATGTGGCCAGTTTTTTGGAAAGCCTTTAGTATTCTGAAAACATTTGATCGTCGTGTGTGTTATCTTTGGCTCATATATTTAGGTCGATATGTTGTATTAATATTGGCACAAATGGCTTCAGAGTATAAAAAACGGATGAATGTCAATGGCAGGTGTAAATTGAGCCAATGTGACGGCAGCTCACTATCAAAGACTTTTTTTCTGGATGGTATTTTGCTGAGCGAATGTTACTAAAAATAACTGAAAAACAAGACGGAGGACACAAACAAGTGATTGAAGCCAGCGAAGCTTCCATTTTTAGACCAAATGAAAAACATCCACTCACAATTTCCAATCAGGCCAATCAGTCCAGCAATGTTTCACCACCCTGTTGAATAATCTCTCCTGATTTCCTCTAAATAAACATGCTTTTCATCATCCAGATCTTTGTACGTGATTCAAATAGTCAGAATGTAGTGTTTTAAGATGTTTGTCTTATAAGAAAGCATCAGTTTCCAGGAAAAATGCTAGAGCGATTTGTGCATTAGTTCATTTGAATTCTATATTTCGGATTAAGAGTTAAGCACTGCTCTTTAATATTAAAGGGAAAGTTCACCCAAAAAGTAAGAATTGCTGTTGATTACATTTTTTTTTTTCCTGAAACTGGTCTTTGTGTGTCATTAAATAAGAGTTAACCTTAAGTCTATAGTGCAGGGGTGCCCAAACATTTTATTATGAGGGCCAAAAACCATACTTGATTGAGGCTAGTGGGCCGAAGGTAAATATGGGTAATTTCCTTTAGCATTTTTTATTTATTTGTTTAATAAAGTTTAAAAGCGACAAGAAAACATTGCTTTATATTAACTGATACAGTATCTTTTACATTTTATAATGAACTTATTACGGTAAAAACAAAAACAATGTCATTTATAACAGAATTACATTAGTTTTTGGCTTGATTTAACTCACCGATGTCTTCTGCATAGTCTATCCGTCGAGTGACAGTATTTGCATTTTAAAAAATCAGATTCATTTACAACATTTAATTAAAACATTTCATTTCAATTAGCTTTTTTTTGTAGCTCAGCAATAAAACAAACAAAAAATCTTACGTCAAATTAGAAGTTCCGATCTCTGTGTTAAAGGCATTCGCCCCAACCTTCTCCATCATTCTCACTCTCCTCTCAGATGGGATGGTGGGCCAAATCAAAGATTACAGTGGGCCAACTTTGGCCCGCGGGCCCTACTTTGGGCATCTCTGCTATAGTGCTACTGTGATGGCATATCATGCTGGTAAAATGACGCTTAAAACTCGTTCACTGTCAGTAAAATGTGGTTGATTTACTATCATTTATATACTAATTGAGTTAATTGAGTATAATTCAGGTTACAGAGTTAATTTAAATGAGTTAAAATAATAATAATAAGTACTGAATGATATATTTTAGAGGTGGCACCCTGGCTCAATGATAGCATCAGTTTCCAGGAAAAATGCTTGAGCGATTTGTGCATTAGTTCATTTTAATTCCATATTTCGGATTAAGAGTAAAGCACTGCTCTTTAATATTAAAGGGATAGTTCACCCAAAAAGTAAGAATTGCTGTTGATTACCTTTTTTTTTTTCCTGAAACTGTGGTCTTTGTGTGTCATAAAATAAATTAGCACTGTCGGCTCAGAGCAAGAAGGTCGCTGGTTCGAGTTCCATCTGGGTCAGGTGGCATTTCTGTGTGAAGTTGGCATGTTCTCCCCGTTTTGGCGTAGATTTCCCTTAGGTGAACGGGATAGGTGAACTAAATTGGACGTAGTATGAGTGTGTGTGAATATGAGAGTGTAAGTGTTTGCCAGTACTGAGTAGGCATGGGCCGGTATAAGATTCTGATGGTATGTTAACCTTGGAAATAAATATCACGGTTTCACTGTATCACGGTATTGAGATTACTGCTCTAAAATATATTCTTTTTGAATGTCTGGGTAAAAAACAAAACCTTTTCCCCCTTTGTTCACAATATATTTTCATTTGGGAAAGATTAAAAATATTTTGGAACAGTAAACATGTCAGGCTAAATAGTTCTAATAAATCTTTGACTTCTGCTGTCTTCATTTGTTTCAAAAACACAGATTTCTTTACAAACAGCATATTTGGATATCTTTTCTGCGGGAGATACTGTTGTCCTAAAAAAAAAAAAAACGTTAATAAAAAGTCTTACACATACCTTAGGAACGGTATAGCAGAAAATTTTGACGGTTTTAAAACCTTGACTTTTCCAAACCTCGGTATACCTTGAACACGGTTATCATCCAATGCCTAGTACTGAGTGGAAGCTGGAAGGGCATCCGCTGCGTAAAACATGCCAGAATAGTTAGCGGTTCCTTCCACTGTGGCTACCACTGATAAATAAGGGACTAAGCTGAAGGAAAATGATTGAATGAATGAATTTCCCCATGCAGACTTAAAGTTACCTTGCCTATATTGTTTCTGTGCATTTACATTCACAATGGCTTTAGCATGACAACAAGCACTCAAATCTTCAAATAGCCATCCCCGCTTTGTGTTTATTAAATTGCATAAACATTTATTCCCATAAGGCATTTGTTTTTGGGGTCATATTGTCCCAGCAGTCTGTGTTTGTGCAGGCAGGCGCTCTCTCTTTGTCCTCTGTCTTCAATTAAAAGCAGACAAATGCAGTCTCTTTCCCATTCAGCTCTGCTTTCATGCAGTCTTGCAGTATGTTATTGAGCACAAAAATCACAACTAATGCTGTGCTCACCAATAACTGATTTTAACAGCTCAGACCACACATATAAACTGCTCTTGTTCTGCCATCTACTGTCTAATTCAGACATTTGATTATGAATGAATGGCACTTCAATGAATTAATGTGTACTGTTGGATGCCTTTTAACTTCACAAAACCAATTTCAGACAAATATATCTGAATAGTGTACATTCATCATTTCAAAAATTCTATTTGTCATATTATATTTGTTGTAATTTATTTATTTATTATTTTTTTTAATAATGTATTTATTAAATTTTTAAGCAATACAGATACAACAACAAACAAGTGAACAGAACGTTCGGGGAAAAAAAAAATATATATATATATTTATATTTATATATATATATATATATATATATATATATATATATATATATATATATATTTATATATATATATATATATATATATATATATATATATATATATATATATATATATATATATATATATATATATATATATATATATATATATATATATATATATACATATATAAGGGGGGGGGCATTAATAAAATGCGATATTGCATATTCATGCACCACAAGCCTTCATAAGTTCTGACCTTGTTAAATCAACCCTCTGTGGATTATGGAGGTTATGTTTAAACCCATATGTAACAAAAAGGGATCCCACCTCTCATGAAATAAAACATCTTTGCCATGTAAGACACAAGTTAAGTAGTCCAGTGGTACATATTCAAGTATTACCCTGTGCCATAAAGACTTTGTAGGAGTTTTGTTCGTTATCCAGTTCAGGAGAATACATTTTCTTGCACAAAATGTCAGGAACTTGGAAAGTGTTTTTTTATGTTTGTCCATATTAACCTCGTTGAATATCACAAGCAGCATATGCTTGGGGTTACAACCAATATTAACAGATAATATAATTTATTTTTTAAAAAACGGGTTTCCTCTACTTAATATGTTCATTTATCAACAAACTTTTTATCTGAATAAAAGGTAACACAATCAATGATATACATATATTTAAATATGTAGTTTTAAATGGTAAATATTTCAAATTGAATCTGGAATTGGCAAAAATCTGATAAAAATTGACTTTTTACTCAACAGTGACACCGATAGACATTTGAAAGCTGCTCTTAGATAGTCTAGTTGATGACACTGTAAATAGAGTTAAACTTCTAGTTCAATTTGACTTTATTTGTATAACATGTTTAAAAGAGCCACAAGAGTAACCAAAGAGATTTTTTACAGCATATAAAAAACCAAAGAAACAAAATGAGAAATATAGAAAGGACTAAATAAACACAAAAAGCAGGGAAAATAAAATGTCATCTTCGCAGTCATCTTCAGTGGTTTTTGTTTCTTTTGTTAGTCCAGAGAAGGTGCTACAGGTTGCCTATGAAGTGCTGGAAGGATTGGAGTTTATGAATAAGCATGGGATGGTGCATCGTGCTTTATCTCCTAACAATGTTCTCCTGGATCGTTCGGTATGTGGGAACCTGGGTTTATTTGCATAGCCCAGTGTTTTTGTTTTTATTTGTTTTGTTTTGTTTTTTTGTTTAGTTTTTTGCTTTGCTCTGTTTTGTTTTGTTTTTTGCTTTGTTTTTTGTTTAGTTTTTTGTGTTTTGTTTTTTGCTTTGTTTTTTGTTTAGTTTTTTTTGTTTTGTTTTTTGCTTTGTTTTTTGTTTAGTTTTTTGTGTTTTGTTTTTTGCTTTGTTTTGTTTTGTTTTGTTTTGTTGTTTGTTTTGAGTTTTAAATTAATTTTTAATGAACTTGTATCAAATTTAATTGTTGTAATTTATTTATTAATTGAATATATTTTAATTTAATATATATTAATTAGTGTTTATTATTAAATTTATTAAAATCACATTTAATTGTTGTAATTTGTATTTGTTAGTTTAATTAAATGTAATTCATTAGTGTTTGTTATTTAATTTGCTTTGATTTAACTTAAAAATCATATTTAATTGTTGTAATTTATATTTTATTAGTGTTAATTATTAAATTTATTTTTATTACTTAAAAATCATATTTAATTGTATTTTGTATTCAATTTTAATTTAATTTAATTCATTAGTATGTATTATTTTTTATTTTAAATTAACTTAAAAACATTTAAATGTTGGCATTTATATTTGTTAATTTACTTAAATTAAATTTTATTAGTGTTTATTATTTATTTTAATTATCTTAAAAATCATATTTAATTGTTGTCATTTGTATTTGTTAATTAAATTAAATAAATTTGTATTAGTGTTATTTATTGTAATTATCTTAAAAATCATATTTAATTGTTGTTATTCGTATATTTGTTTTGTTGAATTGAATTGAATTTAATAATCATCGATGTTTATTATTTTAGTTATTTTAATATTCGTTTTTTTGTTATTTTTTAATTTTTATTTATTTTTAATTTATAGTTTGTGTTTCTTTTGTTAATGTAATTATATTTTATTCTAATCTTTTTTGTTGTTGTCATTGCTGAAACATTTCATAATAAAATCCCTTACTATATTGTAAGATCTTTATAATAAATACACTGTTAATATATAAACTGGTTTATATAAACATCAAATCCAACAAATATTGACATGAAGTTTGTCAGAACGATCAGTTTCTTATTAACGTTTCCTTTCTTTCACAAACTCTACAGGATAAAGTGAAGCTGGCCAAATTCGGCCTGTATCATATGACCGACCACGGAGCAGATGTCGACTTCCCAATTGGGTACGTCATTCGCCCATAATCTTTTCCATTTGTTTGAAACGTATTCCTCAAAATAAAAACTAATGTGCTTTGGAGTCTATATAAGGGTTCTGATAACATCTCAGCATCATTAAAGTGGAGCACAAAGTCAGGGCGAGCTTTAAATCTTGTGTGCCGTCTCTTTAAGATGCACCGAACTGAACCATCAGCATTCATGAAGAGAGAGAAAAAAAAAGATCAATGGGTCACGCTGTTCTCTCATAATAAAGAAAGATGAACTAACATTAGATGTGCATCGCTTTGTTTTGATCAAAAGCAGATCCAGGATATCAAAGCGGCTTCATAAATAACATGGCGGAGTGGCACAACTAGGAGCCCTCATGTCTTGTAATATCCGGTTGTGATTTTTTTTTGTTTTGTGGGATGCGTCTTTTGTTATCTGTCATCACAAGGAGCACATCTGCACTCTGCAAAACCTTTCCAACACCCGTGTCTCTCTGTTTCCGTAGGTATCCATCTTACCTGCCTCCGGAGGTTATTGCTCAGGGCTGTTTCTATTCCAGCGAACCCTCCATCATTGAGGCCCCGCTTCCTTCAGGGCCCAAAACTGACGTCTGGTCTCTCGGGGTGCTTCTGTTTGAACTCTGTGTGGTATGAACTCAATGCAGCTCAACTAGAACTGAAGCAAACTTTTACATTAATGCTAATTATCTGTGTTTATGTGTTTTCAAACAAGATATTAATCATTTGTGTTGCATGTAGTGCACTTTGGTTACAAATGAAAACATGTTTGATCATTGCATTTACAGGGAATATACATTCAGGGGTTGGACAATGAAAATGAAACACTGGCCAATTTAGTGTTGGATGTTTCATGGCTAAATTTGCTTAACCTGGTAGCCAATCTTCATTAATTGCACATTCCAACAGTAAGAGCAGAGTGTAAAGGCTTAATTAGCAGAGGGGTGACATATCCAAGTTCAAAAGAGGACAAAAGTTGGTGCGCATCTGTGACCAAGACAGCAAGTCTTTGTGATGTATCAAGTGCTAAGGTATCCAGTAGAGGTACACTGGTCTTACGGTTCGGTTCGGTTACAATTATCATGCCATCGATTCTATTCAATTAGATATTTCGGTGCATCACAGTTAGTTGACGATGCTTTCCATACACAGTTTTAGATTTTCACAGCAATTCTTGTATTAAAATGTATAAATATATTTATATACTATTTGTAACACAATTTTGTCCTTTAATACAAACAGTCAGATATATAAACTGTACTTTTAAACAACATGAGCATTAATAGCCAATAAACACATATAAATATCCCGCTCGCTTGTCTAGCAAGTTCTTTCTTACACCCCTTTGATTGGTCATGTGCTCAACAGAATAGGCTGCGATTGGCTCTTACGCGCTAGCGCTCTTCATAGATGAGTGGCGCTGACAAACGGCACTGGCGATCACAGCGGATCCATGATAGACGCGGTGGAGAAAACTCTGCAGACACACGCTCGTGTCTGTATCCAGAAGTATCGCTGTAACAGCTAAGATGAAAAGAAAAGTCACGTCAGCAGGTCAAACGGGCCATAGTGAGAAAGGGAAATTGAGTTTACTTTTATTCTCTCAATCATAGTGAAATAGGGGCTTCTGCTGAAAGTGTCAGTGAAAGATTGTCCAGCAAACACACGCAGTGAAATTGTGCACAGTTTCTGTGTTTTTAAGTAGTTGGAGCGTTATAAATACTCGTGCTTGCCTCCCTCGCCATAGTAAGCAACGGCGACATAGTGCAGATGAGATAAATGACGTCAGTATATAATAACCTGTTATGATCTATCCCTGAACCGATACCGAATTGTCCGCATCTGCATCGCGGTGCACCGAAGAAACAATTCATTTTGACAACCCAAGTATCCAGGCTAATGTCAGCATAACACCAAGAAGGATGAACCACATCCATCTGGAGTAACTGTGTATGCAAGAGGATGCTGTCTGAAAGGGATGTCCGGGTGCTAACCCGGATTGTATCCAAAAAACATAAAACAGATTTGGTGGAAACATTTGGTGGAAGCAAGCTATGCTTCAACTCTCAACGCTCCTGTTTCCACCAAAACTGTTCGTCGGGAGCTCCAAAGGGGCAATATACATGGCCGGACTTCTATAGCCAAACCTTTGGTAACTCGTGCCAATGTCAGTTTCAATGGTGCCAGCAGTGAATATCTTGGGCTGTGGACAATGTGAAACGTGTAATGTTCTCTGATGAGTCCACCTTCACTGTCTCTACCACATCCGAGAGAGTTATGGTGTGGAGAAGCCCCAAAGAAGTGTAACACCCAGATGGTTGCATGCCCATAGTGAAGCAGGAACAGAAGCTATGTTTCCATCCACCAATTTTCGGTAAACCGGATGATGGAAACACCATGATGCGCATAAATTTTGAAAATGAGCATAAAAAATGTATGCGCATAACTAAGTAGGATAAACTTTTTATTCGATAAGAAAAGATGTGCATAAACTACGATGGAAACACTTGCCATACAAATACCAATATGCGCATTAAAAAAGGTCATGTGATTTCATTTTAAGACATCATGTGATTATGAAAATGTGCGTAAATGGACAAACCAGCAGGCTGAGCACACTGTAAACCATCTGAACTGTTGTTTTGGTCATTCTAAAACGCCTTACTGTTTAAGTATTAGTGTTATTATATTAATGACCTCCAGAATCAAGAGCGCCTGTGCTCCTCGTCTTACACCTTCAAACGCCACAGCGCGTTCACACAAAAGATTGACGCAGCTTCTCCTACCGCAGTAAATTCAGTTTTTACTGTTGATATCAGGCGCCAATTAATCAGGAAGTGACGATTTTGTTCGCTTTGACTCGTTGGATGGAAACACTGCTTTGTTCACACGTCTTTAATGCGATAATCCGGTTTTGCGCATAAAGTTCATTCGTATTTTTGGATAGAAACATAGCTACTGATGGTTTGGGATGTGAAATAGCATTCTCAAGGCCCAAAACTTGTGCTAGATGGGTGACTGCCCAGGACTACCAAACCATTCTGGAGGACCATGTGCATCCAATGGTTCAAAAATTGTATCCTGAAGACGGTGCGGTGTATCCAGATGATAATACAGAAATACACACAGCAAGACTGGTGACAGAGTGGTTTGATTTGATGCACAGTCACCAGAACCAAATATTATTGAGCCAGTTTGGGGTGTTTTAGAGGAGCAATCAGAAAACGCTTTCCCCCACCAACATCACATAGTGACTTGGCCACTATTCTAGATTATATAGACTATATAGACTATTCAAGATTATACAAGAAGAATGGCTCAAAATCCCTCTGGCCACTGAGCAGGGCTTGCATCTGTCATTCTCAAGACTTGATACTGTATTGGCCATGAAAGGAGGCCCTACATCATACTAATGAATTACTGTGGTCTAAAAGCAGGCATTTCAGTTTCATTGTCCCACCTCAGTAGTTTTCAAGATGGATGGGTGGATCAATATAAGTAATGATAGATGAAAGGAAAGATGAATGGACAGATGACTTTCATTTTTTGAAGACACTTCCAAGAAAACATGGATGGATGGAAAGGAAGATGTTGGGATTGATGGGTGGATTGCAAGAAAGATGAAAGGATGGGTAGATGAATATAAGGAAACTTGCAATTAAATTTGCGATAGGTAGATGGATGAAAAGATAGGTCAAAAGATGAATTAATGGACTGATAGATGGCTTTTCTAGATGGCTGGGGGATTAAAAGATGAAAAGATAGATGAAAGGAAAGATGCCTTCCTTTCTAATTGATTTTGGGATATATATAATACAGATGGAAAGAAACATGGATGGATGGAAAGGAAGATGGATGGATTGACGGGTGGATGGTAGACGGATGGAAAAGTAACTTAATTTTAATTCATGATGGATAGATTGATTAAAAAGATGGATATATAGAAGGAATGACGGATGGATAAAAGTAAAGATGGCTATGATTTATAATAGATAGATAGATGCAGAGTTTTTTTTTTGCTTGTTTAGTAAATTTTTCGATTTAACTTTGAGCCCACAATGATTCTGATTAGCTTTGTGTTGTCCAATAGGGAAGGCAGATTCTGCAGAACATAGACATTAGCGAGAGAATGAAGTTCATCATCACCTTAGGTATGTTCTCATGTACATTAAATTGTGACGACTTTTTCTGTCCATTTTCCAATTGTAATGCACTTTACCTCTGCAATATCTCTGATGTTTCCTCAACAGGGTGCATGGACGACATCATTACAGTTCTAGCCGAGGAACACGGCTGCATAGACACAATTAAGGTCAGTTTGTTCATCTTAGTGGACGGTTTTTCATCTTTTCTACTTTCCTTACAGAGATAAACAATTAAAGTCAGAATTATTAGTCGTTCTGAATTATTAGCCCCCCTGTATATTTCTTCCCCAATTTCTGTTTAACGGAATGAAGATTTTTTTTCAACACATTTCTAAACGTAATAGTTTTAATAACTACTGATTTCTTTTATCTTTGCCATGATGACAGTACACTACCTGACAAAAGTCTTGTCGCCTATCCAAATTTTAGAAACAACAAATAAAAAACTTGACTTCTAGTTGATCATTTGGTATTAGAAGTGGCTTATATGAAAGGCAAAGGCCTCTAGATTTTGCTTATGTTACCTAAATAAAATATGATCTTGCCTTGATTTTTAATTATTTAATTAGGACAGTAAGGTCTGACTTTGCTTACACAGAAGTCTCTGCAATTACTCAAATAACTTATTAATAAAGTCATCTGGAATGGCAAAGAAAGGGTTCTTGCAGGACTCCCAGAGATTATCAAGATTCTTTGATTTCATCTTCAATGCCTCCTCCTTCATCTTACCTCAGACATGCTCAATAATGTTCATATCTGATGACTGGGTTGGCCAATCCTGGAGCACCTTGACCTTCTTTGACTTTCAACGGAAAAATGTACCTTCTGCCACGTTTCCAAATGATCTACTAGGTTTTGTTATTATTATAGAAGTTTTTTTTTCAAGACTTTTGTCAGGAAGTGTACATAATATTTAACTAGATATTTTTCAAAATACTAGTATTCAGTGACATTTAAAGGCTTAAAGGTGCAATATGTAAGTTTGACACCCAGTGGTTTAATTGGGTATTGCATTTCTATATCAAAACAAACGCAAGCGCATGTTGCCAGGTTGAGGACAGAAGCAAGTGATATAAACCGTGTTCTAAATAAAAGCAACGGCACCCGATAGAAGTAATATTTTCCATATTAACCAGCACCTTGAATTGATAAATTAGAAACGACTATTATTTCTCACTGGTGAACATCAGAAAACTATGACAATCACCTCAGGTACACCTCATGTGCTTTATTCAGTGTTAAATGCTAATAATTTTACATGACATTTGTTGCCATATACTGAAACTAAACACATATAAGTGATTCAGCATGTACATTTAATGCTGTTAATGAGGGTTATTCTGTATTAAATATAGATTATAAACCTCACCATTTCTTGAGTGAGTGCATATTCTGTGCATCTGAATGGCTGTATTAAAATTTCTGTTGTGTTTTGTATGGTTAGTCACGCAGCGTGTTGTTAGGACACGCGTTTACAATGTAACCTGCTCACCTAATGTTTACATTTGTAATATTTATATCATTTGCTAATTAATAACCTCATGTGGAACTGAATCTTCGGAGTCTGCTACTATACACAGTATGTCGGATTTCGGTCACGGACACCTTTCTAAATGAATGAATGGAATGCGCGGTTTTCCACCAAGGCAACCTGCAGTGCTGAAATATAATTGGCTAAACTGTGGGCAGGTTAAAATTACCAAAACAAAGACAGCATTCTGGCACGGAAAACACATTTTCAAAACAGAATAACTGATTTTATCACTGTTATTCAGATAAACAAGTAGTCCTCCAGGTGCTCCAGTTTCCCCCACAGTCCAAAGACATGCAGTACAGGTGAATTGGGTAGGCTAAATTGTCCGTAGTGTATGTGTGTGTGAATGTGTGTATGTGTTTCCCAGTGATGGGTTGCGGCTGGAAGGGCATCCGCTGCGTAAAACAAATGATGAATGAGTTGGCGGTTCATTCCGCTGTGGCGACCCCGGATTAATAAAGGGACTAAGCCTAAAAGAAAATGAATGAATAATAAAACTGCTTTATTCAAGCTAAAATAAAACAAATAAGACTTTATCCAGAAGAAAAAATATAGGAAATACTGTGAAAAATGTCTTGCTCTGTCATTTGGGAAATATTTGAAAAAGAAACAAATATTCACAGGAGGGCTAATAATTTTGATTTGAACTGGATCTCGGTTTGATTGTGTGTCTTTTTTCCCCTAAACCTTTTACCACAGGACAGAAAAGTACACAATCAGCATCACAGTAACAACTGTTTTATCTCAGAGATTTCATCTCAAAGTGGTTTAGCTTTAAAATGTTTACTTGGAATTCTCTCAGATAAACTCTTCCTAGCCTGACGCCGAACACACACTAGTGGAACGGCTAATGTCTTCCAAATGTCCTCATAAAACCTGATTTTTCAATGGAGTTTAGAGCTGGAATGACAGATAGTGCTTATTTATCAGAGGTTGGCTGGGTTTGATGCTTGACTAATATTCTTGTCTCCGTCATTTTCCCAGGATCTGCCTGAAAATGTGCAGGCTTTATTGAGGAAATGCTTGACGTTTCTCCCTTCAAAAAGGTAACCTGTCCACATGCTTCAGCCTTTCTTTATTGAAAGAAACACTTTCATCTTCCAAAGCTTTTCATGTAGTCTGAAGGGTTGATAGTTACAATTTGACCTGTTTCTTTTTTTTAATGACGTCATACTTTTTTTAGCATGATTTGCTACACCCACTAAAATGTCTTTCGCTGTGACAATAGTTTAACAATCTTGCTTTTTGATTGCGTGTTAAAATAAAAATTACTGTATTAAATAAAATAGTTTTTTTATAAAGTTAAAATATAAAATGCTGTATTTAGGGATTTTTAAAAATAATAGAAATAAATATTCTTTAATAAGAATAGAAATAAATATTTATGCTTACAGTGGGGGAAATAAGTATTGAACATGTCACGTTTTTTCCTGGGAATAATATTTTTAAGCTGTTGACATGGAATTGAACCAGATTTTGGTAAAAACCCAAACAATACAAACATAAAAATAAAACAAAACAAAAACAGATCTGAAAAGTGAGTTCTGTGTAATAACAATGAATGACACAAGGAGAAAGCACTGAACTACTGAAATGTATTTAATACTCTATATAAAAGGCTTTTTTGGTGATGGCAGCTTAAAGATGCCTCTTAAATGGAGAATGAAGTCACATGAATTACCCAGGTGTGAGTTTATCACAGACTTCAACAGAGTGTAAAAATCTTGATGGTTCTGTAAGTCTCGTCTATCAAATCTGATCTTTATTTTGTATTTTTAATTGGATTCAAGTCAGGTGATTGGCTGGGCCATTCTACAGCTTGATTTTCTTTCTCTGAAAGCATTTAAGAGATTCCTTGGCTGTGTTTTGGATCATTGTCTTGCTGAAATGTCCACCCTGGTTTCATCTTCATCATCTGCTAATGTAGATGTTGCACTGAAGCAGCTAATATTCATTTACACTAAGGAAGGGCAGAGGGTTGCTGAAGAACTATTGAGAGATTTTAGCTGCTGTCTGGGCTTTCACTACCTTTCTACACCTCTTTTTCTTTATGTGTTCAATACTTTTTCCTGTGACATTTCATTTTATTACACATAACTTCATTTGTAAACTAATTCATTTAGTTTTCTTTGCATATATGGATTTCTTTGGTTGTTATCAACATCTGGTGGAAAGTCAACAGCACCTATAGAAATATGTTTTCTGAGAAAAATGGTGACGTGTTCGATACTTATTTTCCACGCTGTAGAAAACTCATATGTCAGCAATAAGTTGTTAAGAGCACACTATTATGACGTTTTTCATGCCTTTAAAACCTGTTTTAACACGTTTTTAATCAGAATTTTTTTATTCTTTGTTGTTTTTATTTCTGCATTTGTTTCTTTAGGCCTTGCCTTTATCAAATCGAAATATATTAAAAACATATATATTTCATATTTCATATATATATATATATATATATATATATATATATATATATATATATATATATATATGTATATATGTATATAAACAATATATTAAGTGTCTTAAATAAAAATCGAATATTAATTTAAAAAAGTGTTCCATGAAGACATTTTGTAAATTGTCTACTCTAAATATATGAAAATGTAAGTTTTGATTAGTACTATGCATTGCTAAGAACTTAATTTGGACGTCTGTCTGTCTGTCTGTCTGTCTGTCTGTCTGTCTGTCTGTCTTTATCTTTATATTTTTATGTATTTTTTTTACTGTCAGATTCCAGATTTATAATATATAACAATATAATTAAAAAAGTGTTCAATGAAGACATTTTGTAAATTGTCTACTCTAAATGTATGAAAATGTACATTTTGATTAGTACTATGCATTGCTAAGAACTTAATTTGGACATCTGTCTGTCTGTCTGTCTGTCTGTCTTTATCTTTATATTTTTATGTATTTTTTTATTGTCAGATTCCAGATTTATAATATATAACAATATAATTAAAAAAGTGTTCAATGAAGACATTTTATAAATTGTCTACTCTTAATACTGTATGTGAAAACTTATTTTTTGATTACTAATGTGCAGGTCTAAGAACTTAATTTGGACAACTTAAAAAGAAAATTTTGTTTATTGATTCATTTAAGCCCTCGGATTCCACATTTTTAAATATTTTTTTCTCAGCCAAATATTGTCTTATTCTAATGTCAAAAAATTGACACCTGTGACTTGTCTTGGTCCAGGCTCACATATTTTATATGTACTGGAGGTAATGCAGGTCAAATAAGTGTGCTATTTTGTTTTTGCATAAACACATCTGTTTGGTTGAATGACAACTTATTTTTTACAAAAGGTTTCTGAAACAGTCTCTTGCATTTAATGTGCTTTGTATGATACTAAATCCCTTTTAAAAATACTTTTTATGGTCCTTATTTTGGAGAATACATTTGATTTAGTAAAATTTGATTTTATAACTTCAAAAGCATTAAAACTAGTATGTTGTTTACAACCGTACTTGGAAAGGGCAAATGTAAATTATTAATAAATGTTAATTTCATTTTCTATTTGCACCAAATTTTGCACACGTCTTGAAAAAGGCTAATTTAAATACAGAAATACATTCCTAGTTTACATATTGCATTGCCATTTAGGATATCACATTTCACAATGAATATTCCTACTAATATGCTTCAGTAGAGAAGTGCTGTTTGTAATTTATTGTTTGATGGTTGGTTTGTATCTTGAATGACTAATTGTTTGATTTGGTCTAATTGGATTGCCATGTTTCTGGAATCAGTTTCCTTTGTGTTAATTATCAATAAATTCGAATAGACAGAGCAGAGCAACTGTATGGTTAATAATTAATAACACTTATTTGTGTTGTTGCTAATTGTTTCTGTCCTTCAGACCCACCCCTGCTGATCTTTTGAGAGACACAGTGTTTGAGGGCATTTCTTCTCAATATACCCCTTATCAGAGTCCTGTGCGTCTGTTCTCTGCCTCGCCGCGCTGTGCCCATCTACAGCTTCCTGACGACATCAGTGAACTCTGTAGAGGTGCGTTTCTTATGGAAAAGATAGAAAACAAAGTCTTTTCTCTATATGCATTGGACACTTAAACTCATTACTCTAGCACTTAAAGGTGCTGTATGTAAGTTTTTGACTTTCTAAAGCATAAAAATACCATAATATGTTTGAGATATTTAAGAAACATGCTAAGTGAGCATTCTTGTTTATCTGATAAACAATTCTAAAGTCAGATATTCTGCTTTGAAAATGCGCGTTACATGTTGGAACGGGTGTCTTTGTTTTGGATCTTTTAACCAGTCCAATGCCAGTTTAGCCAATTATATTTAAGCACCCCGGGTTGCCTTGGTGAAAAACAGCTTATTTTATTTATTCAGTCAGGAAGGCTCTCAACGCATGCGTCCGCGACCGAAATGTGACCTCCGGTGGACAGTATCAGACTCCAAAATGAGACGCAGATTCAGAGTTCCACATGAGGTGGTTATTAATTACCAAATATTATAAATATTACGAACGGTGAGCAAGTTAGATTGTAACCCCGTGTCCTAACAACACGCTACGTGAAAAGATTTGTGGTTGTGATCAGGGACACTGCTGGCCGCCTTGAGCCCTCTGACAAGTTGTTATTGAAGAGCAGGGGGGCGGGGATGGAGTTGGTATTGCGGCTGAAAGTGAAGAGAGGGGGGGTGGGGGTGTTGGAGTTGGTATCGCGGCTGAATGTTAAGAGCTGGGGGGTGGGGGGAGTTGGTATCGCGGCTGAATGTTAAGAGCGTGGGGAGTTGGTGTGGGCCCTTGATAATGTCTCTGGGGCCCCCCATAGAATCTTCATAAATCAATCTGGCAACCTGCACTTCGTGTGTTTTGAACCAGGAGTGCAATACCTAGTTCAACCACTGCGTGACAAACCTACATACTGCACCTTGAGCACCAGCAGTTCCTTTGTATAATTAGCACTTCTTGTGTGTATTGCCTCTTCTTGTTGAATTGTTGTATGCCTCCTTAATTGTAAGTCGCTTTGGAATCAAAATCGTCTGCTGAATAACTAAATCTAAATGTGAAAAGGTGGACAGAAAATGAAGAATTGAGAGCTAAAATGAATGTACATGACTTTGTTGCTCTTTTGTGCAGATAATGGAGAGAACTACCTGTCAGAGAGAGCCATAGATGAGGTTTATCACCTGTGGTGTCTGGCGGGAGGAGACCTGGAGAAAGAGCTCACCAATCAGGAGATCATCCAGTCTAAACCACCCATCTGCACACTTCCCAAGTACCCATGCATCTCTTATAACCACATGATGCCAGCTTTAGGACTGCTTCAGAGTGCAGAATCTGTTTCCGATTGTGTTAGCATTCAGCTAGCTCATCATCACTGTTGTATGTGTTTGCTGTAGGTTCATTTTGGAGGATGGCGAGTCGTTTGGTCAAGGCCGGGACAGAAGTTTCCTCCTGGATGACACAACTGTGACACTTTCTCTCTTTCAACTCAGAAATGTAAGGGTGTTTGACAGATACTCGAGTGTGCTATCAAATATAAAATACACACTTTAAAAAATGATATGACAAAAAGTAATTTTTCTTACTTGAATATGTTAATCAGGTTTCAACTGCATTTTTTAAAAGTTTTACAAGGTGCAGTATGTAAGTTTGACATCCAGTGGTTGAACTAGGTATTGCACTCCTGGATCAAAACAAACGCAAGTGCATGTTGGCAGATTTTTGGACAGGAGCGAGTTATTTAAACAGTGTTCTAAATAAAAGCAACGGCACTCGATAGAGGGAATATTTTCCATATTAAAAGGAGTTTTTGTCCTAACCAACAGCTCAATATATTAGATACGGCATCTATTTCTCACAGGTGAACATCAGAAAACTATGACAATCACCTCAGGTAAACCATGTTCTTTATTCAGTGTTAAATGCTAATAATGGGAGTCTGAATGGCATTTTACATGACATTTATTGCCATACTACTGAAAGCAGCAGCAGATAGTTCACCTCAGATCTTGAAAATAAAATAAACTGTTTGAAATTGAACTTTAGAGCTAAACACATGTGATTCAGCATGTGCATTTAATAACGTTAAAGAGGTTTAATATGTATTAAATAGATTATAAACCTTACCATTTTATGAGTGAGTGCATATTCTATGCTTCTGAATGGCTCTATTTAAAATAAAAAAAATTAAAACTTTGTCGTGTTTCGTCTGGTGCAAACAGCCAAATTGCTCATCACTGCGTATCTCGTTACGAAGCGTGTTGTTAGGACACGGGGATACAATGTAACCTGCTCACCTAACGTTTACGTTCGTAATATTTACATTATTTGCTAATTAATAACCACCTCATGTGGAACTGAATCATTTTGGGTCTGCTACTGTCCACCGGAGGTCGCATTTTGGTCACAGACGCATGCTTTGAGAGCCTTTCTGAATGAATGAATGAAATACGCTGTTTTCCACCAAGGCAACCCACAGTGCTGAAATATAATTGGCTAAACTGGCATTGGGCATGTTAAAATGATCAAAACAAAGCGTTCTGGCACGGAAAGCACATTTTCAAAGCAGAATATCTGACTTCAGCAGTGTTTTTCAAATAAACAAGAGTGTTCACGTAGCATGTTTCTTAAATATCTGCAAACATATTATGGTATTTTTATGCTTTAGAAGAGTCAAAACTTACATACAGCACCTTTAACTTAATATGTTTAGTCAGTTGATTTAAGTTGAGTTGAATTGAAAAGTTAATTTAATTCTAAAAAACTACAATTGAGGTAAAAAAAAATTTAAGGCAGCAACACTTTTACAGCAATACATTATTGAGTTAAAGTAACAGAGTTTGAGTCAAATAACAAAAAAAGTGACATGTTTTTAGACTAGTATGTTTACAGCGGTCAACTTTTTTTTTTAATTGTCCTAAAACAAGAAGGGGTGTTGTTTTATAGTTTCAGGACTTTGAAGAAAGTCAAGTTTTTTAATTCCTCTTTTTTTTTTAAATTTTGTGATAAATATTAAATATTTTGTAATACTATTATACAATAGTAATTGTAGTACTTCAATAAACTAATTATAAATGTAATGTATATAGGTAACACATGTGTTTGTGTGTATATTATATATTTATATAAGTTGTATAATAATAACATGTTTTTGATTCGTAATAGCTTATCAGATTTAGAGTATTAATAAAGGTGTTTTATTTTTTATTTTAAAATCAATACAGAAAATTGACTTTTGAATTCTTTTATTTGCATTTACTTCTATATGTTACTATATTGTTATTTATTCCTGTAATATACTATAATATACTATACTATACTAGTATTATGTACTTATATTTATCATATATGTATATATATATATATATATATATATATATATATATATATATATATATATATATATATATATATATATATATATATATATATATATATACATACATACAGTGTGACTGTATATAATATTATATAGTCACACTTTACAGTAAGTTTCCATTAGGTAATGTATTTACTAACATAAACTAAGTATGAACAATACTTGAACAGGTATTTATTAACCATAGTATATCAATATTTACTAATACAATATTATTAAAATATTAAAAAGTTGTGCTTATTAACATTAGTTAATGCCCCATGAGTTAACAACAACTAATAGTGAATAATATAATTTTTTTAGCTAACATTAAGAACGATGAAGAAACACTGTAATAAATGGATTGGTTGTTAATTGTTCTTATTAGAAAATACATGAACTAATTGAACTTTAATAGACATAAAATATATAAATAGTAGCATAATCTTAAGCAAGCAAACTCATATATTTTTGAACAAATCCCCCAAAACAACAGAATGTGAGTTTATTTATCATCCTGAAACGCTGCTAATGTCTGCTTCTAGAGGCTGAAGGATGTGGCGGGAGAGACGTACTATCCGTTATTGGAGGATGAGTAAGAAATCTTCCCTCGTTCATTAGGCTTGTCATCTTGTGTTAAGTTCTTGTGGTGTTTGACACCAGTCAGTGTCAGCCTGATGCTTCAGTAATGTCTGTTGTGTCCCGCAGGCAGTGCAGCCTGCCTCAGTCCAGCAGCAGTAATGAACTGTCTGCCACCGTCACACTGCCCCTCATTATTCGAGAGAGAGACACTGAGTACCAGCTCACACGCATCGTCCTCTTCCACAGACTGCTCAAGGTCCTACACACACACACACACACACACACACACACCTATGCATGCACACACATCTACACACATCACACGCACGCAAACCCAAGCACACTCACTCACACACACACTGCATACAAACACACGCACACAAACACACTCAGTCACCCACACACAGACACCACACAAAAACACACACACACACACACACACACAAACACGCATTCACACAAACACACTCAAAATCACATACAGACACACTCATGCATGCATGCACATACACACACATGCACACAAAAATACTCACACACGCACACACATACAATGCACGCACACATGCACACACATGTACACAAACACACACACACACACACACACACACACACCAAACAAACACAGACACACAGGAAGACACTCGAACACATGCACGCATACACAGACTCCACACTCACTCACACACTCCACACACAAAACCACACCCACGTACACACACACCACACAATCACGCGCGCACAAACACACGCACACACATGCACACACACCGTACAAACATGCATGCAGCACATGCCCACACACATGTACACAAACACTCAATCTCACACAATCACTCACACACATACATCCACGCACACAAACACACTCACGCACACACACACACACACCGTACAAACACGCATGCAGCACATGCCCACACACATGTACACAAACACTCAATCACACACACTCACTCACACATGCACACACACACACACACACACACACACACATGCACACAAACAAACTCACACATACACACACACACACCATACAAACACACATGCATGCACGCACACATATATACACATACACTCAGTCTCTCTCACACACACACACACACACACACACACCATACAAACACGCATAAACGTGCGCACACACGCACACATACACAAACAGACTTCAAAATCGCACACACCATACAAACACACATGCATACACGCACACACATATACACAAACACACTCAGTCACACACACACCATACAAACACGCATACACATACGCACACTCACACACATACACAAACAGACTTAAAAATCACACACACCATACAAACATTACATACATTATATTTTCATTGCTGCAACACAAGTAACAATGCATTCATATCATTTAAATAATCATTACTTTATTAAAATATAATTTAGAGAGAGAGAGAGAGAGAGAGAGAGAGTGAGGTGAATTATAAGATGGACATGTTTCTGACAGGTCTAATGATAACAGGTCTTTGTAAAAACGCCTCAAATGTTTGCATGTTTTTTTAGGCGTACCCTTACAAGAAGAACCAGATCTGGAAGGAGGCGAGGGTTGATATTCCTCCTCTTCTGAGGGGTCTTGCCTGGGCAGCTTTACTCGGAGTGGAGGTACAGTATGCACACAATCACTGCGTTTACACAATGGAATACAGTGCAGTTTTTCCAGACGTTTTCTGACCTCTTTTTAATAGGCAACTGATTTTCTTTTAGATCAGATGATGTTGATCCATTTTTCTGTCTAAAACGCATGCCTGGCATTTTCAGCTCATTAATAGACTATTGATTCCTGTGTTTGCATGATGTGTGCAATCAATCAAGTGCTGACAGAAATTCAATGCACATTTTGCTTTTAAGCAAACACCTTTTCTTTGCCTTTCAGTTTTTTTCTTGCACTAATGCATTTTCAATTTGAAAAAGTGCACAACTTTTGAGTTTTTAACCCATTTTTTTAATTTAACCCATTTTAATTTATTTAAACACAATTTAATCCTGGTGGTATGTTGTTTAAAATGGATTCTCCTATACTTTGGATCTATTTAATAACTGTATACACAACTTGTCTAGCTTTTTATATTTTCATTTTTTTCTTGTTTTTTTTTTATTGTACATTCAGAGTTGTATTTTTTTTAAAATAAATTAACAAACAAGTTAAATTCAAATAAAAATACAATTGCAACACAGAGAAAAAAAACTTACAGTATTGTATACATTTGCAATTAAAATAGTTACAATAATAATTCAAATAAATTAATACCTACATGACAATACAAATCAATAATCTGACATGTTAATAGTGATCTTCTACATACGTTTGGAGTCAAACAATATTAGTGATCACATTTAAACCTGTTTACACGCATTTCTTTATATAGATCAGTTAAAGGAGAGAGTCTTCATTTTTTCAATGTGATCATAGGTTGCCAAGTCTCAACATTTTTGGACATATCGCTTCATTCAATATTTCATTTTCACTAATTTCTAACTAGATCGCATATCCACATTGAAGCTTTGGGTGGGACTGCCGATTTCCACTCAAGTAATAATCTTCTCCCTGCTAATAAAGTAGCGAAGGCGATAATATTTTTCCTTTCATTTGTCCATGATATTTTGTGTTCAGGTACACCAGAAATAGCTTTTTCCACACATTAGGATTTAAATCTAGATATAAAGTATCATTTAATGTTTTAAATATTTGTGTCCAATAGTCACTCAACTTTTGACCTGCCCAGAACATATGGAAAAAATCTGCCTTGTCACTTTTACATCGATCACACACCTCATCAATATCAGGATTTATTTTTGAGAGTCTACACTTTGTGTAATAGGCCCGATGAATAATTTTAAAATTTTTTCTTGTTCTGTTTCAAAAATGGGTGACATTTAAAGGATTTTTATATTCCATAACCAGTACCATTACAATTCGTGTTTTATTTATAGTATATAGAGTGCAGTTTTGACTAACACCTCAAAAGTAAGTTATGTTGTCTAACAGTTGCAATATTTGTCAAACTGTAGTGAGTTTATTGATCTGCTGTCACTGTGTGTGGGCGGAGTAATACACAAGGCTGTACGGTTGTATATTATTATTCATTCATTCATTTTCTTTTTGGCTTAGTCCCTTTATTAATCTGGGGTCGCCACAGTGGAATGAACCGCCAACTTATCCAGCATATGTTTTACGGATGCCTCTCCAGCTGCAACCCATCAGTGGGAAACATCCATTCACACACATACACAGACAATTTAGCCTACCCAATTCACCTAAACCCCATGGAGCACTCGGAGGAAACCCATGCAAACACGGGGAGAACATGCATACTCAGAAATGCCAACTGACACAGCCGAGGCTCGAACCAGTGAGGCGATTGTGTTACCCACTGCGCCACTGTGATGCCCTATTTATTATTATATACTACATTATATTGCCACTTTATAATAAATTGCCTCAATTAATATGTACTTACATTTTAATTAACAATTTGTTACCATCCACATAAATATTAAATATTTAAATAAGTACACCCTTGACCCTTCTCTTACACCTTGACCCATTACCCATACCACCAAACCTGTCCTAACCTTACCCGTATCCCACCTTAGAAGCACCATAAATGTTATGTAATCCAATATGAACACAAGTACATGTAAGTTGTTAAGGCCACTTAATATGACCTAATATCTACAATAATGTGCTCTCACAGGGCGACATCCAATCCAAATATGACTCCATCGATAAGGACACGCCCATCCCCACTGACAGACAGGTGAGTAATGACCTATGAATCTCTTCTATGTGCTTATTTAATAGTCCTGCCACTGATTGAGTTTGATGATACGCTGAATAATTCATGGGCCTGCTGAATAATTCAGTTTGTTTGTCATCGCCTTGTTGAGATTTGACTGTCCACTGCTGAATATTTTAAACAGCGCTGAAGGAAACGTGTCACTCCTCCTGATCTAAGTTCATTGAGGGCTACTGGTTGAGTTTTTAATGGTTCATTCAGCCTCTGTTATGGTGTTTCCACACAGATTGAAGTGGATATTCCTCGCTGTCACCAATATGATGAGCTGCTGTCGTCGCCGCAGGGCCATGTCAAGTTTCGGCGGGTGCTGAAGGCTTGGGTTGTGTCTCATCCAGATCTGGTGTACTGGCAAGGTGATGGAGCTGGGTTTGGGTGATGTTTTGTGCATGCTTTACTCTTTCTGGCACTAGATGGCACCAAAGACTCAGTGTTTTTTCTGTGATTGGTTAAACGGGGGAATTCAGAGTTATGCATAAAACAGTATGCACAACAAAAACTAAATACATTGAACTCAAGCATTTACATGAAGTATTTTTTTCAGCATTTAAGATGTCTTAAGAGCTTTAGGATTACTCTGTATTGAAGTCAGGTAGACATAAAACATTTTTAGATCAGTGAAACAGAGTTTAGATAAATATTAGATATTACTAATATAAATTTATTAATAAATAATAAATAAATAATAAAAATTTAGATAGATATTACATAAATATTTGACTTATTTTGTTCATTTCTGATAATCCAGAGAAAGGCTGCATAATATATCGTTTCAGCATCGATGTAGCCATGTACATTAGTCACATCGCAGGATCTGTAATGTCAGATTGGGTTTACAATTAACCAGGAAACACCATTCAGAAACACCCACATTGATTTGTGGAGTCATTGCAAAGTTTTACTCTAATCTGTTAATATAAACGTGTTTTATTTGCGTGGGTTTTTAAGGCCTGTGAAGGTAAGATTTCAAGTTAATTTAAACCATTTGGCCAAAAGAAATGATAAAGTTTAACAAAGATAAATTGTGTGGAATTATTTAATACGATAAAGGCTATGCAGTGTTGTTTTAGATTTTATTATTGGATTTTTATACTGTTAAACTCCAACTGAAAATCATAAAGCATGTTTTTCGTACAGTTGAACTCAGAATTATTAGCCCCCCTGTTTATTTTTTCCCCCAATTTCTGTTTAACGGAGAGAAGATTTTGTCAACACATTTCTAAACATAGTAGTTTTGATAACTCATTTCTAATAACTGATTTATTTTATCTTTGCCATGATGACAGTAAATAATATTTACTAGATATTTTTCAAGATACTTCTATACAGCTTAAAGTGACATTTAAAGGCTTAACTAGGTTAATTAGGTTAACCAGGCAGGTTAGGGTAATTAGGCAAGTTATTGTAAAATTTTAGTTTGTTCTGTAGACTATCGAAAAATATATAGCTTAAAGAGGCTTATAATTTTTACCTTAAAATGTTTTTTAGCAAATTAAAAACTGCTTTTATTCTAGCCAAAATAAAGCAAATAAGAAAAAATATTATCAGACATACTGTGAAAATGTCCTTGCTCTGTTAAACATCATTTCGGAAATATTTAAAAAAGAAAAAAGTTGTGGTTTTTTTTCACCTTTAATTGGGATGGGATAGTGGAGGACAGACTGGAAAACATTGGGAGCATAAAAAAATAATAGGATGTCGAGCCGGGAATTGAACTCAGGTCACTGTGAGCACCATGTCGGCACATAAACCATAAGACCAAAAAGTGTGGTTTAATTCATTTGTATCTTTCTGTTATTTCATCTGTGCTTTATGTTGTTATTTAATTTTAATTTGTTGTTAAAATGTTGTATATTTTATGCAGATGCACTCCTCTACAAATGATTCCACTATAAAATAAGGAATTCTTTCCGTATAGGCTCATCTTGTGAAATCATGTTCATAATATCGCAATTTATATCGCAGAAAAACAAAATACCGCTATGTCAGAGTTGCAATCTATTTTATCAGTTATATTGATACATTTACAGTATAGTACATTCAAAAAGTATTAAGGAAATTTGGTACCTAATGAGTTTTGTGTTACTGCAATTGAAAAATGATTGGAGAATTGTTTCCTGCTCCACTTTATGAAAATAACACAAGGGTGAAAATCCTTCCTTAAACTTACCAATGAGTTTTTTTTATTTTTAGTTGGACTAAATGGTGACCATTTGAAAAAAACAGGGCAGATCACATGGAGATTTTCCCCCCCTGAGATGCAATTATATTGTATGTTAAGGAAGGTTGTTATATCCCCTCCTCCCACACACAAAGTTTTTTAATTTTAAAACTTTTAAAAATAAATTTATGAGGTGTTTTTATTGGTGCCAATTATTATCAGTGCAATTAAGCAAAACTTCCCCCCAAGTTATAATTAATATTGCATCCCATTGTTCTCAGTGGTGCTTCTAATTATATACTCATTATTATAATTACAGTCAATTATTCTGATAAGCACAAATCAAAGGGATGTGTCATAAGTAAATAAATGGCAGTAATTCCAGCTATATTGTAGTTTAAATAGCCATTTTTTTAAATGCAGAAAATCAGTTCTATTTTCAGGATGCTATTTATACTAATTGTGTAATAAACCCTGCGCCCCTCCTGTCCAATCAGATAGATCTCATTGTAATGGTATGTCATTGTTCTCAGTGGTGATTCTAATTACATTATCATAACTATAATTGAAGTCAATTATGCTGATTTAATAAACAAGTTTTTTTATGTGATCTATCTGTCTGTCTGTCTGTCTGTCTGTGGGTCTGTCGGTCTGTACTTCTATCCATCCATCCA
Organism: Danio aesculapii; assembly: GCF_903798145.1. Lineage (NCBI taxonomy): Eukaryota > Metazoa > Chordata > Actinopteri > Cypriniformes > Danionidae > Danio > Danio aesculapii. The sequence continues at coordinate 10,993,989 of NC_079435.1, read as the reverse complement.
TCCATCCATCCATCCATCCATCCATCCATCCATCCATCCATCCATCCATCCATCCATCCATCCATCCATCCATCCATCCATTCATCCATTTGTCTATACGTCTGTGTGTCTGTCTAGTTCTATGATTATCTGTCTGTCTGTCTGTCTGTCTGTCTGTCTGTCTGTCTGATATCTATCCATCCATCCATCCATCCATATCTGTCTGTGTGTCTATCTAGTTCTATGATTATCTGTCTGTCTGTCTGATATCTATCTATCTATCCATCCGTCCGTCCGTCCGTCCGTCTGTCTATATCTGCCTGTGTGTCTATCTAGTTCTATGATTATCTGTCTGTCTGTCTGATATCTATCTATCTATCTATCTGTCTGTCTGTCTGTCTGTCTGTCTGTCTGTCTGTCTGTCTGTCTGTCTGTCTGTCTGTCTGTCTGTCTGTCTGTCTGTCTATCTATCTATCTATCTATCTATCTATCTATCCATCTGTCCATCTGTCCATCTATCCATCTATCCTACGCACCTGTCAATAAGTTGTAAAGTAATTTTTATTTTATATTGGAAAAAAAGCTCAGATCTTTTTAGCACTAAGGCAATTTACTTGGATGCATTCATTATCATTACAAGTAAATTTTTGCCTAATTGGTAATTATTGTTTTATGCCGTTGTTCATGTTTGTGGTCTTAATTATACTCACAATACTTTAAATAAAGTCAATTATGTGGATAATTAAAAAAATGTGTATTAAGTAAATACAAGTAGCAAAACTAAAATTAATTATTAATGTTTTAGTGTAAATAGATTTTCTTTCATTGTTAATTGCTTATTCACATTATAACTTATTATATTTAAACAAAAACTCCTTTTAATTTGCATGCAGAAGAAAAAATATAAAAAATTATCTCATTATGATGATGTTATTGGTCTCAGTGGTGATTGTAATTGTACTGTTATGTCAGTATAAATACAGTAGTCAATTAAGCTGATTTTAATCACTGAATTCTGATCATTTTAAATCAGAGAAATGATAAATAAAATAGAATTATACATAAATAAATAAAATAATTGAAAAATAAAAAAATATTACAAAAAATTATATATATATATATATATATATATATATATATATATATATAATTTACTTAAGTAAATTAATTAATTAATAAGCACAAAAAATCTCTCTCTCTCTCTCTCTCTCTCTCTCTCTCTCTCTCTCTATATATATATATATATATATATATGTGTATTACTATTAAATAAAAACTAAATTAATTAATAAACACAAAAATAAATATTACAATAAAAAAATAGACTTTTTATTTACTTATTAAATAAATAAATAAATACATAAATGAAGAAAAGACAGCATAATGCTCATTTTTTGTTTTAATTTATTATATTTTATTTAGTTTTTAGTATGAAATGTGACCTGGGCAATGTTTGAATATATTGACAGGTTTTATATGTACGTGTGTTGATGACTCTCTTATTTGATGTTTTTGCTTCAGGCTTGGATTCGCTTTGTGCACCTTTCCTTTATTTAAATTTCAACAACGAAGGTAAGACTTCTGGCCCAAAAAAAGCCATTTTTTAATACACACATTCTTCCTGATATTAATGCCTCAAGCTGAACTGACTCATTCTATTGTATTTTCCTCTCAGCTCTTGCGTACGCATGCATGTCGGCCTTCATCCCTAAATATCTGTACAATTTCTTCCTGAAGGACAACTCCCATGTAATACAAGGTAAGGTTGTCTTTTCAGCCCACCATAAGGAATATATATAAAACAACACTTGATTGAGAGTATGCAGTTTTCACTACTGGCAAAAATAATAACCAGCATTTTAAAACATGCCCAATTTGTCTGTGTTGATATGACTTTGTATTTTCACTGTCACACATGATAAAAATTATAGTTATTTATAATCATTCTATAAATGTAGAGTTGAAGTCAGAATTATTAGCCTTGCTGAATTATTAGCCTCCCTGTATATTTTGATAAAAAACATACACTCACCGGCCACTATTTTAGCTACACCTGTCCAACTGCAAATTTCTAATCAGCCAATCACATGGCAGCAACTCAATGCATTTAGCCATGTAGACGTGGTCAAGATGATCTGCTGCAGTTCAAACCCAGCACCAGAATGGGGAAGAAAGGTGATTTATGTGACTTTGAACATGGCATGGTTGTTAATGCCAGACAGGCTGGTCTGAGTATTTCAGAAGCTGCTGATTTCTACGCACAATCATCTCTATGGTTTACAGAGAATGGTCCAAAAAAGAGAAACTATTCAGTGAGCGGCAGTTCTGTGCGCGCAAATGCCTTGTTGATGCCAGAGGTCAGAGGAGAATGGCCAGACTGGTTTGAGCTTAAGGAAAGGCAACAGTAACTCAAATAACCACTCGTTACAACCGAGGTATGCAGAAGAGCATCTCTGAACACACAACATGTCGAACCTTGAGGCAGATGGGCTACAGCAGCAGAAGACCACACTGGGTGCCACTACTGTCAGCTAAGAACAAGAAACTGAGCCTATAAGTCACATAGTCTCACCAAAATTGGACAATAGAAGATTGAAAAAAACATTTGATGAGTCTGAGTCTCCGTTTCTGCTGCGACATTCAGATAGTAGGGTCAGAATTTGGCGTCAACAACATGAAAGCATGGATCCATCCTGCCTTGTATTAACGATTCAGGCTGGTGGTGGTGGTGTAATGGTGTGGGGATATTTTCTTGGCACACTTTGGCCTATTAGTACCAATCGAGCATTGTGTCAACACCACAGCCTACCCTTTATGACCACAGTGTACCCATCTTCTGATGGCTACTTCCAGCAGGATAACGCACCATGTCATAAAGCGTGAATCATCTCAGACTGGTTTCTTGAACATGACAATGAGTTCACTGTACTCAAACGGCTTCCACAGTCACCAGTTCTCAAGCCAATAGAGCACCTTTGGGATGTGATGGAATGGGAGATTTGCATCATGGATGTGCAGCCGACAAATCTGCAGCAACTGCATGATGCTTTCATGTCAATGTGGACCAAAATCTCTGAGTAATAATTCCAGTATCTTGTTGAATCTATGCCATGAAAGATTAAGGCAGTTCTGAAGACAAAAGGGGGTCCAACCTGGTACTAGTAAGTTGTTTAATAAATTAAACAACATTATTAGTCTGTTGTGTTAGAAACAAAAAGACAGGATCCCACATTTTATCAAATTTTGCAGAGTTCCCAGAGGTGGCATGTCTAATTCTTTCCAAATGTAAAGTGGAGGTAAGTCCAAAAGGCCTAACATTTTCTTCCTGGAAACATTTCTTAGCTATGATCATGCCATACTGAACAGGTAACCCTATCAGTTCGGTTGAGCGTCTCCAGAAAATCCAAAAACCAAAAATTGCTATCATTGGGTCAGGAAGTAAAACACAAATGTACAAACAAAGAACTGGAATATTTCTAACAAAAAACACAGGACTAAAAGCTAATGCCATTTTTTAGAGTGCTTGTTTAATTGTGTTGCAGCTTTTTAAAAAAAAAAAAAAGTTGCAGTCATCAACACTTAGCTTGGAGCTTGACATTTGGTTCATGTTTGTTGTTGAGTTCTGCTAGCTCAGCTGTCGGCACTCCAGCAGCAGAAGTGCTTTGTGTTTTTGCTTTCTGACTGAGCTTTGAGCAAAATGTTTGTCCCGCCGTGGTATAAGGTGGCCAAAGTCTCCAAATGCTCTCATTCTTCCCTCCTGCAGAATATCTGACCGTCTTCTCTCAGATGATTGCGTTTCACGACCCCGAGCTCAGCAACCACCTCAACGAGATTGGATTCATACCTGATGTAAGTCCAGCCTGGAGATAAATATTTCAAAAACAAAAAAAAAAATCTAAATCAGATCAAAACTGAGCCGTGTTCCATAAAATCAGTAAATTGACTATACTGTCGAAAAAGAAACACTTGAATGTTATGAGTAATGTATATTAATGATAATAATTGTCTAATAATCTTGTATAATAGTAATAATAATAATAATAAAATTCATTCATTCATTCATTTTCCTTCGACTTAGTCTCTATTTCAGAGGTCGCCATAGTGGATTGAACCACCAACTATTCCAGCATATGTTTTACGCAGCGGACGCCCTTCCAGCTGCAACCCAGTATTGGGAATAATAATAATAATAATAATGATCATGCAATTGTTTATTTTAATTGCTGTTATAATAGTAATAACTATATTATTAGTATAGTTAATATAATATAATTATATTACAGTTTATAAATTATTTATTAGTAAATGATTGCTATTTTATAATAATAGAGGTACATTTATTATAATCAAATATCTAGAAAAATTCTCCTGTTCAAAGGCAAAGTGCATTACCTATTAGTTTGAACCAAATTGAGTTAAGACCTAAAATGGGTTTGTGACAACTGTTTTCTCTTGTGACTGAACAATTTTGTCGCGTTTTAGAGAAATTAAGCCACGAATCTACCATAAATCTAACATATTTGACTGGATGTGTAAAAAAAATTAAGTTAATGTGTTTTCTCAGTCTTTGTAAGGAAGAATTATAATAAACCAAAAAATAAGTATAATATAATATACACTACCGGACAAAAGTCTTGTCATCGATCTCAGTTAGAGCAACAAATAATGGCAGAAGGTAGATTTTTCCCATGAATCATCTGTTGAACTGCATCACAATCATCACAATTACTGCAGAATACCTATTGGAACCCGCATGGACCCTAGATTCTTAGAGAAATCAGTCAAGTTTGGTGAAGGAAAAATCATGGTTTGAGGTTACATTCAGTATGGGGGCGTGCGAGAGATCTGTAGAGTGGATGGCAATATCAACAGCCTGAGGTATCAAGACACTTGAGCAGGCCATTACATTACAAACCACAGGAGAGGGGAAATTCTTCAGCAGGATAGCACTCCTTCTCATACTTCAGCCTCATCATCAAAGTTCCTGAAAGCAAAAAAGATCAAGGTGCTCCAAGATTGGCCAGCCCAGTCACCAGAAATATTATTGAGAATGTAATGGTAAGATGACAGAAGATGCATTGAAGATAAATCCAAAGAATCTTGATGAACTCTGGGAGTCCTGCAAGAACACTTTCTTTGCCATTCCAGATGACTTTATTAAGTTATTTAAGTCGTTGCAGAGATGTATGGATGCAGTCGTTCAAGCTCATGGGAGTCATACACAATAGTAATTCTTTTTCCACTGCACCATAACTTTATATTCTATACTGTACATTATTTCTGTTAAGTGACAAGACTTTAGTCTAAGCAAAGTCAGACCTTACTGTCCTAATTAAATAATGAAAATCAATGCATGATCATATTTTATTAAGGTAAAATAAGCGTAATCTTGAGGCCTTTCATATAAGCCACTTCTGATACCAAATAATCAACTAAATGTTAAGTTATTATTTGGTGTTTCTAAAACTTGGATAGGCGACAAGACTTTTGTCAGGAAGTGTAATATAAAATAATATAATGCCATTTTAATTTATAATAATAATAATAATAATAAAATGCAATAATTATTTAAAGTAGTTTATGATAATATTATAATAAATCCTATATTTTCTGTACAACAATAATACACTATTATTTTATTCAGTTATTACCATCCATTGAAAAATAAGTATACAGTATATTAATTTACTAATTTAATATTAGTAATACACTTAATCATTAACAATTAATCTAGATATATTTTAATATATTGTATAATTTAGTATATGTATCATGATTATATTTAAATTTGATAATAGTTATTACAAATTAATATTTATAAGAGATAATTAAAATTAATTATTAGCTTTGTTCTAGTTTCAATTTACAGTAGTTTGTTTACCTCCAATTACATTAAGTAACTTTGATATATGTACCCTTAAATATATACAGTATGCTCAGGTTTGTCTATTAGTATTCACACTGTTCTCTTACACAGGATTTTTAAAGATGGAACGCCTATGAATATGTATTTAATTGACAGCAGATCCTCCCTAGAGTAATTGAAGAGATGTTTGCATTCTCATCCTGTCACACATCAGATCCATTGACAGGACACACACACACACACACACACACACACACACACACACACACACACACCGTTGACCCTGAGATTTGAGCACTGGCCAAGCTTTTAGCAAACACACACACACACACACACACACACCATGCCCCTTCTTTATTTTTTAAAATGCTGGCTTGATGTCTTTCTACACTGACGGATAGATAGGTGACCTCCACACTGAAATCCTGCAATTGAGGATCCAAATAAAAGATGAGTTGAAGGAATCTAGACCGAATTGCTCTTTGATGCCCGGGGAGTGAACCGTTCTGTTCGGCCTCTCGACAGCTGCTGTTGTGGTGCGAAAAGAAGCAAGAAGCAAAAAGAAAAGTCACGAGAAGATGAAACCACTGCCAAGCTGGAGTCTCTGAGAAGACCATTATATTCGTTTAACCCTGCCACCATTCCCTATGCATTTGATCTGGAAGCGTTTTTCATGTCAGCACAATCCCAATGTCACCTTGTCCGTGTTCATAGCGATTCATTTCTTTATCTGCAACAAAAGTGGGCCTTGTTAACAATCGCATCAGGGGCTAGTTGTGTAAAGAGCTTAGAATAGGCTTAAAAAAGATAGCCATATGTTTTTTCCTACACAATCTCACAACAATTTGTAACCTTTTGATTTAGTGGCTAAAGGCTGGTTTATACTTCTGCGTCAAGTGATCGGCGTGACCCATGGCCGCGACTGTCTTGCGTGTAGTCCTTCATTTATACTTCTGTATTCTGTTTGTGTTGCTCTGTAATAACACTTCCAAAACCTAGCTGGCAGTAGGTTTTTATGTTCCTCTGTGTCGAGTTTCTTCGCTGGTGTTTTTTTTTTTTTTTGATTGCTATCTTAATGTACAAGTAGCTCAAACTCGGTCATTCAGAGGCTGGAACCGGCGGATGTGCAACAACTTTAATTATAAGGTAAACATAAAACAACAGTTTCCATCTAGAGCTACTTCACGGGACTCGACACTCGACACTCAACACTCGCTCCAACGGGTTCACGCGGCTCACGTCCTGCCCTCACAAGCCAACCAATACAATACAATACAATTGTTTGTATTTTATGTTGGTTTTTCTTATTTATACACAGCGAGTGTACACACATAAATATTAACTATTATTTTGGATGTGATTAATCGTATGACAACACTAGTTTATAGTCATATTTGTCTTCATTGGTGTGAACTTGGCTTTATTCTAGGATCTTTATGCCTGTTGCGAGATGTTTCAAATTATTTTTATTTCAATTATTTACAATATCAACATATATACATTAATTACTTCTTTATAATATAACAAAAGAATATAAACTTAATCATTCTACAACACAAATGTGACAATAAAAATGATTTGATTTTGATTATTGTTATTTTTTTTTAATACATCATTTAAAAAAGTTTTTATTTCCCTAATACTTTAGGGAATATTAATGGCCTTTTTTCACTCTGTTATTATCAAGCTGTCTTTGAGGCATGAACACGTCTTGACGGATGCGAGTTCAGGATTTTACTCAGTTCAGTAAGGTCTGCATGAGCACTATTATATTTGGCAGAATAGGGCCCAAAATTCACAGCAAAGTGACCTAGTTTTGTGTCCTGCTTCATACTGGTGTTCAGATTATGTTGAATAGGCCTGCTCTTTGCCAAAACTAACAGCTTTTCGTAAGGCTTTGCTTTCAAAGCAGTTGAATTTCCCATTTAAAATAGCAAATGTAAATTGGGTGATGTTTGTTATGATGTATTTGAGTAAATGAATAGTTTTATTTAGCAAGGAAGCATCAAATTGATTAAAAGTAATAATAATTCTATTTCAAATGAAAACTAAATATACTTTTCATCAAAAAATCCTTTAAAAAAAGCAGAAAAACTAGTGTAGCAGAAAAACGGTTTATACTAATCAGAAATGTATTTAAAATAGCATATTAAAATGATCGTGTGACATTGAAGACCGAATTAATGATGCTGAAAATCAAAAGAGAAAACGGCTATTTTAAATTCTGATATTATTTTTAAAGAATGCAGTTTGCTGTGCTTGCGAAATATCACTGAAAACATAAGAAGGCTGACGGACAAGACTTCAAATCCTACATCCAATGAAAATTCAGTTTGAGTTCACAAACAAAATGAATAATATAGCTTATCATAGAAAAATAAAAAATAAAATGTGTAGTAGCAGACTAGACTACTAGAGTTTGAATGCTTTATTCTTAGAATATGATCCTGTCATTTAAGCCCCTTCTGGTCCACTTTTTGGGAGAAGTCCTACTTTTTGCTCTGTTTTTCATCAAATGTATGCAGTCCTGGTGTGAATAAGACCTGATATATCCTTATACAGTTAAAGTCAGAATTATTAGCCCTCCGGAATTATTAGCCTCCTTGTATATTTATTTTCTCAATATCTGTAAAACAGAAAGAAGATTTTTTTTCCATCACATTTCTAAACATAATAAACTACAGCACAGATTACATGTACAGGTAGCCTGACTGCCATTAGGTACCGAAATTAGATCCTCAGACCTCTTGTGAGACCATATGCTAGTGCGATTGGCCCTGGGTTCCTCCTAATGCATGACAATGCTAGACCTCACGTGGCTGGAGTGTGTCAGCAGTTCCTGCAAGATGAAGGTATTGATTTAATGGACTGGCCCGCCCGTTCCCCAGACCTGAATTCAATTGAGCACATTTGGGACATCATGTCTCGCTCCATCCACCAATGCCATGTTGCACCACAGACTGTCCAGGACTTGGCGGATGCTTTAGTCAAGATCTGGGAGGAGATCCGTCAGGAGACCATCCGCCATCTCATCAGGAGTATGCCCAGGGAGGGAGGTCATACAGGCACATGGAGACCACACACACTACTGAGCCTCATTTTGACTAGTTTTAAGGTCATTACATAAAAGTTGGATCAGCCTGTAGTGTGTTTTTCCACTTTAATTTTAAGCATGACTTCAAATCCAGACCTCCAACGGTTAATAAATGTCTTTTCTATAGATAAATTTTGTGTTATTTTGTTGATAGCACATTCTACTGTAAAGAACAAAATAATTAATGGGGTGCTATATATCTGTTTGTATGTTTCAAAAGCTTGGGACATAACCAGAACATATGAGTAGTGGTAGCAGGTGATTGTGAGCACCCACCACGTGCAGTGCTAACATTTGGCTACATTTTAAAAAATTTAGATTTAGTAAAATGTATCCTATGGAGAACGTTATATTGAACAAACACATGTCTAGCACAGAGTGAGGATGAATGCATCTGAGTCAAAGCATCCGCCCGTTCTAGATCTGAAAATTCTGTGCTCAAATCACTTTGCCATGCTTCACGAATAAACTCCAAGTTCTGTGGATTTAAAGATGTAATAACTGAAAATATACTTGAAATGTGCCCTGCCTTGCGCGTTCAATTCAAGCAAATTCTTTATGGGCGATGTAGGGGGTATTTCTGGGAAGGAAACAAATACCTTCTTGAAGAGACTCCTAATCTGCAGATATCTAAAAAGTTGAGATCTAGGTAATGCAACGCGACGTACAAGCTCTTCAAAAGAGCAGAAAGTATTATTTAAAGGGCACCTACTTTACCCCTTTTTCAAGATTTAAGAGAAGTCTTTTGTGTCTCCAGAATGTGTCTGTGAAGTTTCAGCTCAAAACACCCATCAGATTATTTATCATACTTTACAGAATATTGGAATTTTCTGCTCTGAACACAATGTAGCTGTTTTTGTGGCCTGTGCCTTTAATGCTCGTTCTCCCCGCCCACTGTTCCCACATGCCTGTAAGAATGTATGTCAATCTCTGCCTCGGCTGCGTCAGATAAACAAGCAGCAGAGTGACAGACGTGAAGGAAGCAGATCTCACATTTGTGAGAAATACTACAGTGAGAACTTTCCCAATGATTGTTTGATGTATTTGTTGTGGGGTTAATTCAAGCCTTTCTGCAACGATAAGTCACACACAATGTCGTTACAAAGTTCACGCGCATGCAAATTTTTGGCATGCAAATGTGACAGGAGACAGATTAATATCCACTGGTATATGGATATCTGTTATGTTAATGTACAAAATAAACCTGATTTAACGTCCACAAACCGGGATTGAAGCGTCTTCTTTTATTATTGTAAAGACATGCGGCTGTGGTGATGAATTACAGCGATTTTACCACGTTTACTTTATTACAAACATGCACTGTTTTAAAAATGTTTTAAACTTGTAAAACTCATTCTTGATCACATTTTATGATGATTGATGATCACAGAGCGCTGAACAGATCTTTTAATCCCAGTTGCTTTGCGCATGTCCTGTCTTGTTAATATGATTATGTTACTACAGAGACATGTTAATACGTGGTTATCAATCAATTCAGTGGGCGGGGAAACAGCACTGCAACATCACGTTGCGTTGGGCCTCAAAATGGGAGGGATATGGATCCTATTTTAAGGTCAGGAAATAAAAAAATAGACTTATTGTCTTTACATCGCCCTAATATGACTGTGGACACACTATACCAACACACAGGTCTGTCCAAACAGCTTACAAAAGCTGATTTTCATCATACGTGCCCTTTAAGTATAAATCTTTTTAAAAGCTAATTCCCCTTTCCTCCCATACACAAAAGTAGAGTCCATGTAAGATGGTGGGAATAAACAACAGGACCCATAATGAAAGCTGACTGTACACCAAAATGTCTTCTAAATTGGGCCCAAATTTTAAAGGTGTGAGTCAATACAGGATTAGGGGAGGAGATATAGTTATTTAGAGAGATTGAAGAACAAACCAGGGAACTAAGTTTGAATTTAGAGCAAGATTCTTCCCCTTGTATCCACAAAGGGGTATTTTAGGGATCCACACTAGATAACCAGCATATTACTTTCTGAATATTACTTGCCCAATAATCCAGCATTTTTTACATTGTACATTTATAAATCCTATATATTTTAATATCCTACAGTTTTCGCAAGCTTCTAACTACAACTGTAGAGGAGTAGCTGCAACCGTGCAGGTTTGTGACACAGTTTCCGAATGTACATTGGAACGACGGAACGTGAAACACCTAATCGCTGAGCTATAATTGTAACTACAGAACTTGCGACCTTAGTTGGCTACTAATGGTTTTTGGGAAATGCACCCCTGAGCAGGAGAGACCCAAGCCTGTCCTCTCATTTCTGCCCAAGAAAGCCCTCAGAGGCCAAACCACCAATCAAGCGGCCAAAAATGGATTATACATCCCAGCTGAGCAGAACTGTGTGGGGAAAGAGGAGTGTTGGAACAGGTGCTGCAAGGAGACGTTCATTACACTCCCACACACGTCTCACACACACACACACGCCTGAATCACAAGTACGCTTCCCTCAGATGAATTGAACAATCACTGAGCTGCTTTATTGGGAATTATGAAAGAGCCCGTGCTGTTTATTCATGTATTAATCACATTGTTGCTCATGGAGAAATGGCTTTTTTGTGCGCGACAGTGAATGTTCTTTGTCTCTTTTTCTTTCAGCTGTACGCGATCCCATGGTTCCTTACAATGTTCACACGTAAGTAATGAGTCGTGCTGACTGTAGATCTCTGGATGATGTTGAGGATAATATTACTTTCCTTTTTTATTCTAGTTTATTTTTTAAGTAATATTAGTATTTGTTTTGTTAGTATTATTAATATTTTTGCTAATCATAATAAGACCAAATGCCCTTTGGGATTAAACTAACTAACTGACTAACTAACTAACTGACTAACTCACTAACTAATTACTAATAACTGATGTCTTTTATCTTTGCCATGGTGACAGTACATAATGTTTTATTTATTTATTTGTTTGTTTGTTAGTTTTTCTGAAGTAAATAACATTAACTGGCATTTTTAAAATAATAAGCCTTGTTGGACTAATTCTTAATTAAATGTTCTCATTGCATTGTTTGATGTTGATAAATGCATGAGAATGAAACAATAATAAATAATAAGATTTATTTAATAATAAATAGAAAGGACTGAAAAAAATTAATAAAATAAAAATACTGTCATGGTGCAGTATTGCGGTACACATAATAATAATAATAATAATAATAATAATAATAATAATATATTTTAAAACATCATTATTATTATTATTATTTGTATTTATATTTTTTGCTAATACTAATACTGAATTTCCTTTGGGATTAATAAAGAAAAATCTAACTATAACTAACTAACAATGGATTGAATATATATTCATATTTATATTTATTTATTTATTTATTTATTTTCTGACATGAATAACATTTAGACACCAGCATTTCCAAAATAATAAGCCTTGATAGACTAATTCTGCATTAACATACTTTATTTTCGTATTTTATTTTGTGGTAAACCTGCCCAGTAGTAAGAGCAATAACAACAACAACAACAACAATAAAAAATTTTTATTATTCTTAATAAAAAGCAATGGCTTTTCAAATAGTAATAATAATAATGTTATTTATTTTTTTAATTAATAGGTCATTAATTATAATTTTTTTAATTATTACAGATATTTAAGGATACTCAATATGAAAGTATCAAATTGAAAAAAGGTGTAAAAATGATATTTTTATTAATAATATTGCTGCTATTATTATTGTTGCTGTTGTTATTGACATTAAGCAATCCATTACTATATTTTTAAAAATACACACATATTGTTATTATTTTTAATAATGTCATTAAAATAGTCTTTCGCTGCCTGTAAACATGGATGTTTCCAGTTCTAGAATTTAGCAATGCTCAATATATCAACAGTTTGGATGCAGAATGCCTATTCATGTGCAGCTGTTGCAGTGCAAAGGCTCAAACTGGACCCTCAGGAAGTCATTTCTTGTCTCATTTCCTTGGCAGACGTGTTTCCACTGCACAAGATCTTCCACCTGTGGGATACTCTGCTTTTGGGAAACTCCTCGTTCCCGTTCTGCATCGGTGTAGCTATCTTACAGCAGCTGAGAGACCGTCTGCTTGCCAACGGCTTCAATGAATGCATACTGCTCTTCTCTGACCTGCCTGGTAAGAGTCGCAAACATGCACTTTCACACATTTTCATCTCAGTATGCTATTTTTTTTCCCCCCTGGCAAGTCTTAAGGTTTCTAGTTACAGAAATGGTTGTCATGAGCATCTCTGACCCAACAAACTGTTGCGAATGGAGTTTAGTTAACCCTCATTCATAAGGGGCAAGTTGTTGAGAATTCAATATGATAGTGTAACAGATTGTGAAAAAAATTGTTTTGCAGTTAAGTGTGCATGAATTTGCATTGCAAATGAATATTTCTACATAGTGCATTGAGATTTTATAATTTTTTTTTAAAGGGCTCCTATTTGACCTCTTTTACAAGGTGGAAGATAAGTCTTTGGTGTCTCCAGAATGTGTCTGTAAAGTTTCAGCTAAAATACTCATCAGATTATTTATTATACTATACAGAATATGCTCAATTTGGACTCAAATCTGTTTTTTTGTAGCCTGTGCCTTTAAATGCAAATGAGCTGTTTATCCCCGCCCACTGTTCCCACGTTCCTGCGTTACATCAGATAGACAGCAGTCAGTGACCACATGGATAAAGCAGAGATCCAGTTTATTAGTCAAAAACACCATGTACGTTTATTTAATGTATTTGTAGTGGAGTTTATTCAAGCCTTTCTGAAACAATGAGTCCCACACATCTTTTAATTCCAGCTTTAATTCCAGTTTCTTTGCCAATCTTGTTCTGTGGATAGTTTTAAATGTGTTACTACGGAGAAAGTATTGTTTCTATAGGTTAATATTTGCCTGTCAGTCAGTTTGGTGGGTTGTAATTTTCTATGTAATTTTAGGGTCAATATTTAGGGATGCATGATATATCGGTGACCATATCGTTATCGGTCCGATGTCAAAATTAGACCGATATCTTTAAGTCAATCTCAAAACACTTTTTCGGACATTATATATTTTTATACTGTAACACGTTTTATTCAAGAACATTTGAGCTGGTTTCAGTTCTTAGTTCTTTCATTTTATTTAAAATTTATTTATCTAACTTTGTTAATTAAATCTCATTTTGTTTTTTAACCTATTATTTTGATGCAACAGTCAAGTTACATGTTAATTTGCTATGCGAAGAAAAGAAAATAGTTTATTTTTGGCATGCTGATTTATATGAAATTGTGAATATATCTATATAATAACCTTGCCATTTTGAAATTATAGCTTTTTTCACATTGAGAAAGAGGCTATTCAGTTCATAAGATCAGTTCAAACTTTATTGAAGTTTTTAAAATTAAGTCAGTTGTTTACTGTATAGAACATTTGGATATATTTATAATTATCGGCTATAATATATCGGCTATCGGCCTCCAAATCTTAAGAGTTATCAGTTATCGATATCGGCCAAAAAATCCATATCGATGCATCCCTATCAATATTATTAGCCCCTTTAAGAAAGACTTTAGCAAAATAAATTAGTATTAAAACTATTATGATTAAAAATAGGTTGAAAAAAATCTCACCATTAAGCAACGCTGGTTATATTTAAAAGAATTCACATTTCACAGGAAGGCTAGTAGTTTTGTATGTTGATAATGTAAATGATTGAATAAGAAATTAAGCTACAAAATGCATTTTTGCAGGGTGAAATGTCTGCTATTATTCCAACCATGGCGACAGCAAAATGATGCACACTCTTGTGGTTGCGCACACCGCTGTCAAACAATGCGCTTTATTCCCATAAGCCTCTGGACGCCTCATAAGCCTCAGTTGAGACTTGTTTGCGATGAGCTCAGGATAAGTTTGTGGTTTTTTGCGTGTGGTATTCTGGCCTGACGGGTGGCTCTCCAGGTTTGGGGACGCCTCTGCTCTTCCTCTGGCATCTGCTCTCCGTGAATCCCTGAGGTCGCTGTCAACACAGAGCCCGCGCGGCGTGGCTGAAGTGATGGACGATGATTGAGGCTAATGTGAGGGAATTAGCTGAGAGCATTGAGCGCTGCAGGAGCGCTGATGGTGTGTACACTCAAGCACACAATGCTGGGATTACCTCCCAAAATAATGTGGAAAATATGCTGCTGCTGCTACGGTGGTTGAAAGCAGAATTCCTCAAACTTGTTGCTGTGCTTCTCGGGTCAAAACACTAGGATGTTTTGGTAGTGAGGTGTGTGTGTGTGTTTTGTGTGTGCATGTTTAAACAAGATTTAAAGAAAAGAACAGGAAAGCAGGATTTAAATGTCTTATTCATATTTAATTGGCCATAGATATGCATGCATCTCATATTGCTTTTCCATCCCAGTACAGTTTTTTACATGAAATACACATTGTGCAAAAAATGTCAGATAGCTGATGCATAGTTTTATGAGAATGATAATTAATTTCACAATAAATCAACCAAAAAAAAAACGAAACTAATATTTTTAGAGTATCTGGCCTCATTCTTAAATATAAAAAGCACTTATATTACTCTCTCAGCTACATTGAGTCCAGTTTTGTACATAAATAAACATTGTTGATGACTGAAAGCAGATAGCTGATGCATGGTTTATGAGAATGATAATTATTTCACTGCAAATACAACAACAAAAACATTTTTATAACATTTTTACCATATTTTTAGAGTATCTGCTCTCATTCATAAATGGAAAAAACACTCATAGGGCGCACTCACACTATGCTATCCGAACCGTGCCCAGTTTCCCGGTTCGTTTGAGTAGTGCGAGTTCTCTTAATCGGCCTCAGGCGCGGTTCAGTTAGCCGGCCCTGGCATGGTTGGAAGAGGTGTGAGGTTCACTTGGGCTTTGGCGCGGTACGTTTGTAGTGTGAGTGCAAAGCGTGCCTGAACCCGAAACTGAAGGCGAGACGTAACTTTTTTAAGGGACTGTTTCATATGGATTTATTTATCATTCTTACTGTTCAATGAACGCGAACTGTCATTGTTTATTAAAGACGCAAACCCCTCACTGCACGACAGCTGCACCTTCAGCAAACCTCCTAATACGTGCAGCACGAGGACTTTTATGATTGTTTATGAGCGTCAAAAGTGGGTGATCTGTTCGGCGAAATATTTGACTGTGTGTCACTGCATATCAAACGACTAAAATGATATGACTAAAGAAAGAGCGCTTCTCTTCTGTTAAACTGTACAGCGCGTCATCGATGACGTAAGCATGCTCAGGCTCGAATGCAATGTGAGTGCAGGCCGTCGGGAAAGAGGGGAGGGGGGACAAGCGTGCTTCGGCATGGTTCAAGGCAACTGTACGTAGTGTGAGTACGCCCATATTTGCGCTTTCAACTAAATTCTGCAGATTCTGTGGATTTTGTTTTACTTTGAATATTATTATTATTAGCATTGACTGAAATCCCATTTATAGCGCATAATCAAGTAAGTTGTCTTAAATTCAACCTCAAATTGTAGTTTTCACCATCATCGTCCTCATCATCAACAGCCAGTTTAGATAAATCCCATACAAGAGACATTTTTAACATCATGAATTTGATGCTTTTTCCATCCTTTTTTGATTTGACGGGATATAATTGGTTCTGAAGATCATTGGCTTTTTTTAAACAATCTGCCAGAATATGGCTTCTATTATTGGCCAATACGTCAGTACACCTCTGAAAATACTAAAACTAAAAATAAAAATTTTAATTAGCTAAATTGAATTTATTAAAAACAAATATCTAATACGCGTCACGGTGGTGCAGTGGGTAGCACAATAGCCTCACAGCAAGAAGGTTGCTGGTTCGAGCCTTGGCTGGGTCAGTTGGCATTTCTGTGTGGAGTTTACATGTTCTCCTTGTGTTCGCGTGGGTTTCCTCCGAGTGCTCCGGTTTCCCCCAAAAATCCAAAGACATGCTCTATTGGTGAATTGGTTAAGCTAAATTGTCTGTAGTGTATGTGTGTGAATGAGTGTGTATGGATGTTTCCCAGTGATAGGTTGCAGCTGGAAGGGCATCCGCTGCATAAAACATTTGCTGGAAATGTTGTCGGTTCATTCCACTGTGGTGACCCCAGTTTAATAAAGGGACTAAGCTGAAAAGAAAATGAATGAATGAGTGAAATATCTAATAGACCTAACCTTAAAACCTAACCCTAACCCTAACCTCTAATCTGAAATAAAAATAAAAATCTAAAAAATAAAAGCAAACATTTAATAATAGCATAAAACTACTAAAAACAATTATAATTTTTCAAATCAGCGGTGTCAGTGGTTGGCTAATATCTTGAGATCACATGACCAGCTCATTCTTGAATTCAAAAATATAAGCGGAAATACACTACCTGACCCAAGTCTTGTCGTCTATCCAAGTTTCAGGAACAACAATATTAACTTGACTTCTAGTTGATCATTTGCTATCAGAAGTGGCTTATATGAAAGGCAAAGGCCTCTAGATTATGCTCATTTTACCAAAATTAAATATGTCATGGTGCATATTAAAATTAATATAAAGTCATGGTGCAGTGGAAAAATAATGAATATTGTGTATGACTCCCATGAGCTTGGAGGACTGCATCCATACATCTCTGCAATGACTCAAATCACTTATTAATAAAGTCATCTGGAATGGCAAAGAAAGCGTTCTTGCAGGACTCCCAGAGTTCATCAAGATTCTTTAGATTCATCTTTCATGCCTCCTCCTTTATCTTACCCCAGTCATGCTCAATAATGTTCATGTCTGGTGACTGGCCTGGCCAATCCTAGAGCACCTTGACCTTCTTTGCTTTCAGGAACTTTGATGTGGAGGCTGAAGTATGAGAAGCAGCGCTATCCTGCTGAAGAATCCTGTGGTTTGTAATGTAATGGGCAGCACAAAAGTCTTGATACTTCAGGCTGTTGATGTTGCCATCCACTCTGCAGATCTTTCGCACGCCCCCTTACTGAATGTAACCCCAAACCATTTTTCCTTCGTTAAACTTGACTGATTTCTGTAAGAATCTTGGGTCCATGTGGGTTCCAATAGGTCTTCAGCAGTGTTTGTGATGATTGGGATGCAGTTCAACAGATGAATCATAGAAAAAATCGCCACTTTTCCAAATGATCAACTAGAAGTTATTATTTGTTGCTCTTACAGCTGGGATCAACAACAAGACTTTTGTCAGGTAGTGTATATCTCAGCTCAAACTCTGGTGTGTTTCAGGGATTTTTTTTGCTCAGTAAGCTGTTTCTCTAGCCAGAAATTATTTATTTATTTTGTGTGTAGGAAGATAAATATGAAACATAAACACTTCTTATTGCAACTGCTTGTAATTTGTAAAATTCAGTTTGCCGAGTCAAGTGTTGTCATTGAGAGATGTGTAATTTTACAAGATACTTGATTCTGTCAGGCGGATGAATTTTAACCAAATCAGCTTTAACATCAGCAAAAAAAAGCATCGCACCAGTAATCACAGAGAAATGTGCCATAGACACAGCAGCCCGCGAGACACACCATTACTCCGTCCTGTCAGGAGACAAAGATCCAGCTGGAAGCCAAGCACAAATCACATTTTGACAAAAAGAGGATCTGACTACAAGTGGCTAATAAGCATCTGTCACTGACAAGACTGGAAATAGCTTCAGAAATGTTACAGGACGTTCCTCCATCAGTTACTGGTTGGCAGCAGAAGAACCATGAGTTTGATCACTTCCTGCAGCCAGATTAACTAGTAGTGCTGTTTTGCAGCTGTCAGACCATGCCAAAACCTGTTAGTCAGTGTTACATCACGGTAATCTACTGGGCTCTATAAGTATCTGCAGTCTGACATTAAGCGTCATGCTGTTGACCTTTGAAATGAGGATATTTCTGTAGGAATGTTGAAGAATTGGCGTAACGCTTTAAAATAATGATCCATTAGTTATTGTATTTACTAACAGTATTTACTAAACTCATATTCATCTTTATTAATGCTAGTTAATAAAAATAAAGCTGTTCATTAGTTCTTGCTAACTCACAGTGCTTTAAAGGTATCGTGAAATTATATGTATGCTAGTTTTAAGGATAGTGTGCTCCAAAACAGTGACAAAATTCATCTTTGGAAGATATGAATTTGATATAAACACCCAAAGCTTACAGTTTGTCACTTCCCCTAAACGGATCAAAGATTTTGTTTTTTTTGCTATCAGAAGTGGCTTATATAAAAGGCAAAGGCCTTTAGATTATGCTTATTTTACCAAAATAAAATATGATCATGCTTTGATTTTTAATGATTTAATTAGGACAGTAAGGTCTGACTTTGCTTAGACAAAAGTCTTGTCACTGAACAGAAATAATGTACAGTATAAAATATAAAGTCATGGTGCAGTGGAAAAAGAGTTAATATTGTGTATGACTCCCATGAGCTTGGCCGACTGCATCCATACATCTCTGCACTGACTCAAATAACTTTAGTTCATCTAGATACTTTAAATTCATCTTCAATGCCTCCTCCATTTTACCCCAGACATGCTCAAGAATGTTCGTGTCTGGTGACTGGGCTGGCCAATCCTTCTTTGCTTTCAGGAACTTTAATGTAGAGGTTGAAGTATGAGAAGGAGCGCTATCCTGCTAAAGAATTTGCCCTTTCCTGTGATTTGTAATGCAATAGGCAGCTCTTTATTAATAAATGCCATAATTTTTTAGATGTAATATCAACATATTTGGACAGATATAGTACAGTATCATGGTATAACCTTTGATTTCAGGCTTAGTATGCTGTGATATATTTTTTGAATTCTAGAGTCCATATCTGTGCCAGTTTTCATTATCAGGTCAATACATTTTAATGTTCGGTTTTGCATTCAACAGCTCAGACACAAGGTCAACATTAAACAGAATGAGTCATTGGTACTGCGCATGTCAATCTCCCATTCGCTGCAGAAAAAGAATCGCATAATACAGTGTCATGTTGAAGCACCATTGTTTTACCAACTACGGTGACTGTACCATGGTACTCCTGCAGTACTTTTACAAAGCTCAGCTAGTTTCCTAGGTTGGATTTTATCCATCAGAGAAAAACTTAGAGAGAATTATTTACAAACATGTCATATTATTTCTCTCCGGGGAAGTGAGAAAATGTTGCCTGCGTTTTTTTTTTGTTTGTTTTTTAAAGGCATATGCAGAGCATCTGTATTCACAAAACAGGGAATTTGTTTCAAAGCAGCGTTTTTGTCAGCTTACTGACTAGTAGCATTATGCTGTGAAAAATCCACAAACACTCAAGCACTCAGAGAATTAAACTCCTTTGAAAGTTTTGCTTTTGAAGCAGAGGATGGGGTTTTTTATTCGCAGGTTGAACGGAGGTCTCCAGGGATTGGCATCCCTTCTCTTTTCTGTCTGTAATTGTGACAGCAGTGTAATTAACACGGCGTGGGGCGGTAGTTCCTGGCGAACGTGGATGAGCGAGCAGACACTTATGTTCGAGAAGGTCACGGCTGTCATTTCTTTCACCGCATGCTGTCAGTGTGGAGCCAGATCAGTCTCAAAAAGAATGCATTTACAAAATAAAATTCATACACAATTCACATACTCAAAACACAATTCCTAAGTACACAAATAAAAAACACAATGTATATATACACAAAACATAATTCGTAAATTCAAAACACAGTTCATAAATACACAAATCCAATCTCATTCATTCATTTTCTTTTCAGCTTATTCCCTTTATTAGTCAGGGGTCACCACAACAGAATGAATCGCCAACTTATCCAGCATATGTTTTACGCAGCGGATGCCCTTCCAGCTGCAACCCATAACTGGGAAACACCCATACACTTTCATTCACACACACATACACTACGCACAATTTAGCTTAGCTTAGTGCATGTCTTTGGACTTGCTTGAGCACCCGGAGGAAACCCATGCAAACATGGGGAGAACATGCAAACTCCACACAGAAATGTCAAATGGCCCAGCCAGGACTCAAACCAGCGACCTTCTCGCTGTGAGGTGACAGCGCTACCCACTGCTCCACCGTGCTGCCCACAAATCCATGTTGTAAATTCAAAACACAATTCGTAAATACGCAAATCCGATTTGTAAATTCAAAACAATATATAAACACAGAAAACAATTCGTAAACTCAAAACACAATTCATAAATACACATCCTATTCGTATATTAATAACACAGTTTATAAATGCACAAAACACAATTCGTAAATTCAAAACACAATTTGTAAATTCGCAAATCCAATTTATAAACATACAAATCACAATTCATAAATTCAAAACACAATTTATAAACATGCAAGCACAGTTTGTAAATTCAAAACATAATTTATGTATAAGCACACAAAACACAATTCGTAAACTTCAAACACAATTCGTAAATACGCAAATCCAATTCGTAAATTCAAAAGACAATCCATAAATACGCAAATGCAATTCATAAATTCAAAGCACAATTTGTAAATACGCAAATCCGATTTGTAAATTCAAAACAATATATAAACACACAAAACAATTCGTAAACTCAAAACCCATTTCGTAAATACACATCATATTCGGAAATTAATAACACAGTTTATAAATATACAATACACAGTTCGTAAATTCGTAAATTTGCAAATCCAATTCGTAAATTCAAAACACAATTCATAAATACGTAAATCCAATTCGTATATTCAAAACACAATTCGTAAATACGCAAATCCAATTTGTAAATTCATAACACCGTTTATAAAGACATAAAACACAGTTTGTAAATTCAAAACACAATTCATAAAGACACAATACACAATTCATAAACTCAAAACACAATTTATAAACACACAAAACACAATTCGTAAATTTAAAACACAATTCGTAAATACGCAAATCCAATTCGTAAATTCAAAACACAATTCGTAAATACGCAAATGCGATTTGTAATTTCAAAACAATATATAAACACACAAAACAATTCGTAAGCTCAAAACCCAATTCGTAAATACACATCCTATTCGTTAATTAATAACACAGTTTATAAATATACAAAACACAGTTCGTAAATTCAAAACACAATTCGTAAATTTGCAAATCCAATTTATAAACTCAAAACACAATTTATAAACACACAAAACACAATTTGTAAATTTAAAACACAAGTCGTAAATATGCAAATCCAATTCGTAAATTAAAAACACAATTTGTGAATTCAACATACAATTCTTAAATGCACACATCCAATTAATTTGGGGAAATATTTATGCATTTACAAATTGGTTTTGTGCGTTTATGAATTGTGTTTTGAATTTACGAATTGGATTTTGTAAATGTGAATTGTACTGTGCATGTATGTTTTATTTTTACAAATGTATTATTTTTGAGACTGATCTAGCTCCATAGTCCAGCCACACTCAGTGCATGCCTCAAATACCTTGATTTGCCTTGCGTCTGCCTCTACAGTTACTGAACCTCTTGGCAGGCGTCCATGATGTGGGCTGTTATCTCGCATCTTGAGATTGTTTCGCTTCGTTTGTCTCCAAATCGCTCGTTTAAAATGCCTCTTTCCTGGTCGCAGAGGAGAGAGTGACATTAAACATTTAAAAGCCATTGGAAGGAGGAGACCGGTGTATCCAAACAGGGCGCAGGGTCGATAGCGCCGAGATTTAGGGATTTCATAGTTCTGTTCTTTTTGCTGGCAAGCCACATGAAAGTCAGAGGGAAAAAACTCCTTTTATAGGTAAAATATTTTGCTGCTTACCAGCTTCCTCTCGATTCTCTGCAGTCAAGCACCTACGGACTCAAGCACGCACAGATGTTGAATTTATCATTTTACTGGTTTAAGTGCATTTTTTTTTAACCCAATCTCTAAACCTATTGGAATCAGTAGATTTAAAGCAGAACGGGATTGTGAGGATATTTAAAAAAAAAAACGTGGTCTTCTTAACTATTCCCAATCCTGCACACCAGTGGTAATCAGAAGCACTTGTTGCTCCATATTTGATTTGTTTAGAATTCCAGCCAACATTCATTGAAAAGGTTCATGAGTCAATGATATTTATTTTTACTGCTGTACCACAGACCTTGCTGTGTGGGGAATAACTTAACTGAAAAATGTATGATAAGAGTAACATCAGTATCAGTAGTGCATATGCATCATAGTCCCGCTGTTCTTAAGCCAAGCGCATCCTTTTTATACTGAACAAACTGAAGTTTAAGATGTTATCCGCTTGTTAAGTGGTGACGTGTTGGTGACGTACATAATACTGTTTCGGGTCCAAGCCGCTACTCATTTTAATTGAGAAAATATTTGTTTATGACCACTTTTTATTCATATCACACATTAAAGTGAATTTTAAAGTCACAGTGTACACAACAATCTCTGGGCTTGCTGCATCACAAATACTAAATTTTAACAATTTATAAAAAAATGAATCACTTTCTGGCCATCGCATATCAGGCATGGACATATATATTGCAATCATGATTTTCAGAAGTATTACAGCGTTTCCTAAATGTTTATTATTACCATTTCATGAGTCTCCTTATACAGTTTGATAGAGCGCTTGGACCCGAAAGCCGCTTTGCTTGACATCACACTTTAATAATATAATGTAATAATACAATAATATAATTGTAATGCTTAATCACCGTGATTGTGACTGAGCATAATGACTCAAAAACAGAATCAACTGAAAGCGCTGAATGAACTGAATCCAAGAACTGCATCATATAAATTTAAGAAACGAATCACCTAAACTTATGAAAATAATTAACTGAGCACAAGCACAGGATCAATTTACACAATAACTGAATGAATTGAACTTAAGAACTGGATCAACTTAACCCCCTTAATTGGATCAAATGAACCAGCTTAACTCAATAATTAAACTCAAGATCAACTGAACCCAATAACTGGATAAAATTAACCAGCTCATCTCAAGAATTAAACTCAAGAACTGGATCAACAGAACCCAATAATTGAATCAGCTGAATGGAATAAACTGAAATGTACTGTAGAAATGAATGAACTGGGTCACTTAGTTAACTGGATCAACTGAACCCTGGAACTGGATTGAACTGGATTCTATTAAATAGAATTATCAAATCTACCCAAAAATTGAAGAACAAAAAACATATGAACCCAATAACTAAATGGACTGAACCCAAGCATGGCATCAAAGATATTCAAGAAATTAATTGATTAAACTGAACCAAAACACTGGGTCAAGTTACACAAAAACTGAATGAACTGATTCCAAGAACTGGTTCAACTGAACTGAAGTGGATGAACCCAAGAAGTGAATGAACCAGACCAACTCAAGAATTAAACTCTAGAACTGGATCAACTGATCCCAAGAGCTGAATCAATTGAATTAATTAAACTGAACTGAACTGAATGAACTGGATCACCCCAAGAATTAGCTTAACTGGATCAACGGAACCCTGGAACTGTATTGAATGAACCTAATAACTGAATGGGATTAACTGAGCCCAAGATCCAAATTAACTGAATCCACCCAAGTATTGAACAACAACAAAAAAGTGATCAGTTGAACTCAATAACTGAATGAACTAAACCCAAGCATGGCATCAAATATATTAAATAATTAATTGACTAAAATGAGCTCAAACACTGGGTCAATTCACACAATAACTAAATGAACTGATTATAAGAACTGGGTCAACTGAGCTGAATTAGAAAAAAATGAACCCAAGAAGTGAATGAACCAGCTCAACTCAAGAATTGGATCAACTAAACTCAAGAACTGAATCAATTGAATGGCTTGAACTGAACTGAAGTACTGCATGAACTGGATCACCCCATTAATTAGCTTAAGAACTGGATCAACTGAAGCCAAGCATTGGATCAGTTGAACCCAAGAAAATGTCAATTTAATTCAAAAGTTCACCAACTGAACCCACTAACTGAATCAACTGAACCATATATCTGAAAATTAGATGAACTGATTCCTCGAATTGAATCAATTGAATCATTCTTAATTCTTAATTGAACATGTAAGGAATGAAACGAAGTGATACCTTAAATTTTAGGCTGTTTGCTTTTGTATGACTCCATAATCTAAATATGTTGTACACAAATCATTTTAGCCATAATATTTATGCTAAATTATTCATAATATATTTAATTTTGCATAATATATAATAGTACTGGTCAATATTTATTACTAAATGAACAACCACACTCCTCAGAATGTCCTGTTTTGTGTTTTACTGAATAAAAAAAGGGTTTAGAAAAAAGAAAAGATGAGTTTGTTTTTAAGTCTGAAGTTTGGTTAAACCCCTGATCCCAAGTTCAAGCACGTAATAAAGAGTCTTGCCATAGAGAAACCGTTTTAGTTATATTGCTTCACCAGAACCTCATTTTACACTGTACACTTTATAGCGCATTATTAATTTATACCCCTGCCCGACTCCCATTCCAGCAGCATTAAATAAGGCATTTCTCTATTGATACTTTAAGCAGTCATCACATTCCTCCGTCTAAACATGTTAGTCTGACCCGCTTGTCGCTACATGACTCTATTTACTTTGCTCACTATTAGCACTAAATATAGAGCTGGTGAATCTGTGCCTTGTAATTCCTGCCTCCCATACGCAAACGTCTCAACTTGTTAATAACACGTTAGACTTTTTTTTTCGCCGTCATTTTTATTCTCTCACGCAGGTTAGTGATTAGGCCATAAAGGCTGGGTTTGTATATGAGATTGCATGTTTTGTTTTGCCCATAAGTGCAGGCATACCTTTCATTTTTTATATCACAATAGCAAGCTATATTCATTGGGAAAAGTTCACAGAGGTCAATTTTTATTCCTAGTCTTTTTATATTCCCTCATAAAGAAGTTTTTAGCTAACTGCTATAATTTTTGTCGAGGCCATTTTTTTATTTCCTCTTTTATGCATTCTGCATACTGGGTTGGAAAAGGATGTCAGTGATGAAATGCATTCACGAACCAGTAGGTGTTAAATGGTGCGGATTCAGTGTCTTTTCACTTTGTCATTATTTTGTAGACTCTGAATGGACACGCTAACATTAATCCGTTCTGTCAAGAGAAGCTATGTGTCTGCGGGTGCTGTTCAGTGTAAGAGCTCGACAGACATACATTTTTAAAGAGTTGTTCTGATATTAATAGTACTGCTTAATGGTAGCAAGTGAGACATTGCAGAAATGTAACATTTATACATTTATTTATTACTTTATATTTTGTCTTTATAGAATTATTATAGAATGCTGCATGATTTACATTCACTGGTCACTTTATTGGGTACACCTTACTAGTACCGGGCAGTGGTGTGAAGTACTTGAGTAAATGGACTTCGTTACTTTACTTAAGTATTTTTTGGCTGCTTTGTACTTGCCCTGAGTTTCAAAAATATAAGCAACTTTTAATCTCTACCAGACTAAATTTTTGATTGAATATATGTACTCTTTACTCCACTACATTTGAACGGACGCTTACCGTTACTCATTACATTGTGATTGTGCGTGACAAGTCGGCATCTTTATCTACCACAGCTAATTTGTTGGGCGGACGAGGCGATATCGCCATCTGCAGGGTGCTGTAGGTACCGTATGCTATTTATGAGCTAAATCACGTGAACGTGAATTAGCTGCTTGCCTAATACCAGGTGTTTAAAAAGCGACATGGCTGCAGCCAGTGATGAAGCCGAAGCTGGCACATCAAGCATTGCCAGCACTGATGACCATCCATGGCCTTATCTGAAAGAAATGTTTATGATTGCTCAAATATATAGATTGCTTAGTGGTTTTTAGGACTTTCACGTTGTTAGCGCACTGCTAGTGTGGGTTAACACACTATTAACACTTTTAACTATTAACTACTAACATGTTTCCAAGATGAAGCAGTACACTGGTTACTTGTTTTAGCACACTATGAAAAAGTTTTAAACAATACTAGCATGTATCTAACAAGGCTTATTATTGAAGCTAACCTATTTTTCATCGCTAGCATATTTGTAGCCCTCTGAGTATGTTTGAAAACCATGCACACATTTCTAACATGATTTTGCACATTGCTAGCGTGGTTTACCACAGCGCTGACATGTTTTAAAACTTTGCTAGCAGGTTAACATGGTCAAACACATTGCTAACACATTTTAACATTGTTTGTAGCAAAGTTTAACACATTTATTGTTTTGCATATTTATTAGGCTACACAGCTAGCATGCGTTACAAGGCTTCTAGCAAGATTAATACACTGCGAGCATGAGTTAACACTGCTAGTAAATCTACAGACATACTGCAGGTAGTATTTTTCAGCACAATGCTAGTATAATTGTAGTTTGATGTTTAGGACACTGTTAGCATTTTTTGTAGCACACTGGTATCCTGTTATGTGGGCAAAGTATTTTTACCACAGTTACCTGGTACCCTTCCAATAATCATTATTAACACTTTAATGCATTGTTAGTATGTTTTAGCAGGTTTGCTAACATGTTTCTAAGACGATTTCTAACATGATTTAGCACATTGCTAGCATAGTTTACCCCATCGCTGACATGTTTTAAAACTTTGCCAGCAGGTTAACATGGCTAAACACATTGCTAACGCATTTGAACATTGTTTGCATGTTTCTAGCATTGTTTAACACATGTCTAGCTTCACCTATTGCACAGCTAACATGTTTGTTAGGCTTGTAACACAATGTTAGCATGTCTTTTCACATTTCTGGTTTGTTTCTACTATGTATAGCACAGGGCTAGCATGAGTTAACACTGCTATTTTGTTTAAAGACAATGGTAGTTTGTTTTAGTACAATCCTAGTATAACTGTAGTTTGATTTAATACACGGTTAGCATTTGTTTGTAGCACACTGGTACCATGTTAAGTTGGAAAAGCATTTTAACCACAGTTATTTACCCTTTAAATGATTTCCCATGATAATAACCACTGTTTACACTAAAATACAGGTGTAACAGGTATTGCCATTACAATGATAATGTCTGTTTCACATCCTGCAGATGTCTGATTTATGATACATATGACGTCAGTAGGATTTTGTAGTCTGGCTTTTAGTTTTTATCCCGTTTTACTGCTCTTTCATGCCTGTCTGCTTAATGCCGTGTGAAAGGTATTAAAGAACGCTGTGGCGAAAGCTCTGTTTATGAAGATGAAATGTGGAATGCATTGCCTGATCTGTCGCCCAATTGCTTGATATTTGTCTAGGCTTCACTAGGAAAACTGTGCTGGAAGATGCCGGTGTGTCATGCAACATTCATGCACTGTGACTGAATATTTTTACTCGTTTCTTCCATGCCAGTCTGTTGGGTTTGGGATTGGAGAATGTTCTGGACTGTAAATGGCACACACACATTTACACTAGGGAAATGGTTCCAGGCAGAAACTCAATCCTTTTTTTTATTCAACATGTTTTTGCTCTGAAAGAAGGTCGCCGGTTCGAGCCCCGGCTGGGCCAGTTGGTGTTTTTGTGTGGAGTTTGCAATGTCTCCCCATGTTTGTGTTTCCTCTGGGTGCTTCGGTGTCCCCCACAGTCCAAAGACATGCGCTATAATTGAATAAGCTAAATTGGCCTTAGTGTGTGTGTGAATGCAAAAGTGTATGGGTGTTTCCCAGTGCTGGGTTGTGGCTGGAAGGGCATCCGCTGTGTAAAACATATGCTGGATAAGTTGGCGGTTCATTCTGCTGTTGCGCCCTCTGATGAATAAAGCCGAAGGAAAATGAATGAATGAATGAATGAATGAATGAATGTTCTTGCTCTGCAACACATAGATGTTCAAAAAACTGCACTGAATGACAGTTTGACTCAATTTAATAGCTCGCTCAGAGGCCAGTTGTAGTCGTGCTGTGTATACCTACACAGACCTGCGTTTGCAGCAGGTCGCCACCCAGAGCTAGTGTGAGTGAGGCATTATACTGTAGGTAATTCTTTCCAGTGCAATCTATTGTGACAAATCTTTCAACCTGTGGTCAATGGATGGATTCTTCCAATGGAGGGCTATCAAATGTCTTGCGCTAACAAGACACATGTCAATCATTTTAGTTTGATAACCTGATAAAGACAAACTTACAGGAAATTAACCAAAAGCTCACATTCCAGAGCTAACTGGAAACAAAAACTGGTTTTGAAATATTGAGACCAGAAGGAGATGTATGGTATTTGTAAAAGGTATTGAAATGTAATTTTTTTTACAATGTAAACCGAATCAAACCAAAAACGGGACCACAGAACTGACGTCCTGCACATAATGTCCACTGTGAAGCAGCCCTGCATCTTTGTGATTGGGACGGTGTTGTGTTAGAGTTATGGCAGAGGTGACGAAGCACTGTAATTATGATCTGCGAGTGTCTGCAACCTCCAGACCCCGACTGTCGTTGCTCATCTTTGCCTGTAGATTTGGGTCAGTTAAAGGAGGGACAGGGAGGTGATTTTTTTTTTTTTTTTTTTTTTTTTTTTTTTTTTTTTTTTTTTGGAGGTGAGGCGGATCATCTGTCTCAGTCTCTAATGCAGGGACTGATTGGAGACTCATCTCTCATGCTGTTTGCATTCATCCTCCTCCTCCTCCTCCTCCTCCTGTCTCGGTTCCAGAGCCTTGCTTGCCATCTAGACTGGAATGAAGCCTCGTAGGAGATAGATTTGAAACACATCACATTGACAGAAGCTCTGTGTGCCATACAAATAGCAGTTCCAGGGAAGCAAGATTGTCACCTTTTTGGCGAAATTCACAACTGCTTTTGAATTTACTGCTAAATGGGTGAAATTCTGCATAAAGTAGACAGAAAAACAAGTCAATATATGAAGTCAAAATTATTATTACTTTTTCAAATATTTCCCAAATCATGTTTTCCAGAGCAAGGGATCTTTCACAGTATTTCCTATAAGATCCTTCTGGAGAAATTCTTATGGCTCATTTCCACTGAGTGGTACAGTATGGTACGGTATGGGTCGGTACGGGTCACCTTTATCAGGCTTGCAATTCCTCTTCTAAAAGGGTCTTTTGGTGGGTGTGGTGTGCGACATAAAGTTTCAGTCTACGTCATTCTCGCTCAAGGAAATGTCGAAGTAAAGCTGTAAGAGTCGTTCACATATCATATGAGAAGCACTTCTCACAAAGCAGATGCTTCATACACATAAATACTTGTGTATAAATGTTCATTACTAACTTTTCTATGAACATGATTTGATTATAACTGCAGATCAATGACGAATAGTGAAATAGCCTACTGTAACGTCTGCAATTATATAAAATAAATAAATAAATGCAACATTTATGAACACATACAGCCCCTTACAGTCTCTGATATGTTACCAATTACAGATAAACTACACATAGCATACAATTAGTCCTTATTTGGGTTCAGAAACAACACGCAACATATAATGTAGCCCACAATCAGTGCAAACCTCTCATCTGTATCTTTAATCTTCACCAGCACATGTAACCTCTGTTAGACAGCAATTCCGTCATTCTGAGTTCATAGGGTGAACTCCATTAGGTGGTGATAATAGTTAAACATGACAGTTTGTTCATGTTTTAGGTTGCTGAAAGAATCATTCGCTCCTTTGTTGTTTCCGGCTACACTTTTTTTTTTTCTGCGCGTCAGTTTCGCGCATTTGTCTGTTTCTGAAAGGATCGAATGTCAGAGGCACTTCAATAATCAAATTATTCAAATGATACTCAAAATGTTCACACGTCTATTTAAGCGTAAATAGCACGATTTATTCATGCGTTCTGCATCTGATGTGAACACAGCATAAGTAGTTACAGCTTCTCTTACTCCATGCTGTATCTCACACTCTTTTTCTGGCCTCTTTCAGCTATAGAAAACAGTAATCACAATCCCTCAGTGCCAGTCCAGTGCTTCTAATCCAGGATTCAGATCACATCCTCTTAAATAAAATGCAGCTGTCACACTAGGCTTGATTTGAATAGTAGGCCAAGCATGCTAAAGCACTTCATTAGGGATACTTTTTTTTCGTCACTAACAGGATTGGAAGCGGGCTAGATTGCGAGGAGAGGATTCCTGATTTGTTTGTATCCCTGTTACTTTAATCTCCGGTTTAAGGCGCGCGGCTCAAGAGAGTTGGCTTTGCCTTTGAAGGAAGCTGCAGAATCTACTTTTCTCTTCTTCCGCTACTTGTGAGAGTGTGAATCAAGTGTTGATGTCTTCACTAAATTTTGTTTGGGTCTGACTGAGGCTTTGGCAGAGAGTCAGTGGATCAGTTGAAGCGAAGGCTCTCTGGAGACGCTTTCTAATGTCGTCCAAGGTTAATTAGGAGGAAGTTAGACAGTCTGTGATACTCCTGTGGTTTTTGGCGAACGAGCATGACGTTGTTGTTTTTAGTGCTCTTGAGATATTTAAATAGCTCGAAAAAGATTCAGTATACACATATACATACACACACACACACACACACACACACACACACACACACACACACACACACACACACACACACACACACATATATATATATATATATATATATATATATATATATATATATATATATATATATATATATATATATATATATATGTGTGTGTGTGTGTGTGTGTGTGTGTGTGTGTGTGTGTGTGTGTGTGTGTATATATATATATATATATATATATATATATATATATATATATATATATATATATATATATATATATATATCTATCTGGAGACTGCGAATTATGTAGCCAGAGGTACGTATGGCTGCATTTATTTTTTTTTAAGCGAATGCTACGGGGCATATATATATATATATATATATATATATATATATATATATATATATATATATATATGTATATGTCTGTATATATATATATATATATATATATATATATATATATATATATGTATGTATATATATATATATATATATATATATGTATATGTATGTATATGTATGTATATGTAT
The DNA here is from genome assembly GCF_903798145.1 of Danio aesculapii. Lineage (NCBI taxonomy): Eukaryota > Metazoa > Chordata > Actinopteri > Cypriniformes > Danionidae > Danio > Danio aesculapii. The sequence goes on along the minus strand of NC_079435.1, from coordinate 10,962,157 downwards.
ATGTATGTATGTATATGTATGTATGTATGTATATGTATATGTATATGTATGTATATGTATGTATATATATATATATATATATATATATATATATATATATATATATATATATATATATATATATATATATATATATATATATATATATGTATATATATATATATGTATATATATATATGTATATGTAAACTAAAGTATTGCCAATTTTTATTATTATTATTGTTTTACCAAGTATGTGTATTATTACTGATAATCATTTAATATCATCATTTAGACCACTTATTTGCAGAAAATGACAATAGGTTGGTATAAAAAAATAGTTAATCAGTCAGAATTTCAATTTGCATTAATTAACGATCACTGCTACTAGATAAATAAATTCGTAGTTATTTTGATAATCTAAAACACTTCTGTGATGTAACTGTAATGTGATTGCCAGTTTTCAAATAAATGAAGACTTGAATAAACTTTTCAGGCTTTTGTAGAGTAACTATTCTTTCTTGTTGTTGTTGGTGTTTTGCATTCAGAGATCGACATTGAACGCTGTGTCCGCGAATCCATCAACCTTTTTTGCTGGACTCCTAAAAGTGCCACTTACCGCCAGCATGCCCAGCCAAACAAACCTCCCAGCGAGAGCAACAGCTTCGGCAAAACACCTTCATATTACGCCTCCGACTTTCAAGAACTGACCAAAACTGACCTGGTAAGTGTCTGAAAATTACCTTTGAGTGTCTCTACGTCATCTTAGACTTACTAGGAACCAATAAAATGGTGAATTCATTAATTAGTGTAATCAAAATTTATGGTTTTGGTTGAATAGTGATAGCGTTAAAAATACCAAAAAAGATGAAAACTTTCTGTTGCATTACTTGTTGCTGTTGAAGATCTTAATGTACAAATCTTATACAAAAAGAGTGACCTTTATTACAGTAATCACCTTCGACGTCTTGCTGAGTTCCTCTTGGCCTTTTTGGACTATTAAAGATTGCCTTGAGCTGAAAGGTAAATTCAGGGAGCATGAAGGATAGAGCCAATTACCCAGTGCTGATCAAATGATCCATGAAGATTCGCGGTCAGAAGAGTGAAGAATTCAGCCATTGATACTCTCGCTGTTCACTTCCTAATGAGACGCTCTGGTTCGCTAGTAAACACCACAGTGCCTAAACAAAGACCAGCTGAACACTCAAATAGTCAAAATAGTATTTTTCTTTTTATTTCATACTACAAATGTGTTAGCAGCATGTTCATTTGTGCTAGCAACATGTTCATTTGCAATAACACCATGCTAATTCATGTTAGACCTGTTCATAATGTGCTAATTCATGCTATCTATATGTTAATTTGTTTCATAAACATGCTAGCAACTTGGTAAATCATGATAACTTGTTTATTCGTCCTAGCGATTCCTCATGCTAATTCACAATAGAAACATGCTAGCAACATGTTTATCAGAGATAATAAGGTAATTAATGCTGACAGCATAGTAATTCATGTTAAAAACATGCAGCTAACATGCTAACTCATGCAAGCAATGTGTTAATTTGTTTCATGAACATGCTAGTAACTTGACAAATCATGATAACTTGCTAATTCATTTTAACAATTCTTCATGCCAATTTACAATAGAAACATGCTAGCAACATGTTAATTCGAGATAACAAGCTAATTCAGGCTGACACCATAGTAATTCATGTTAGAAACAAACATGCTAATTCATGCAAACAATATTTTCATTTGTTTTAGAAATATGCTATCAACTTGGTAAATCATTATGACTCGCTAATTTGTGCAAAAATCTATGCTAATTCACAATAGAAACATGCTAGCAGCATGTTCATTTGTGATAACAACAAGCTAATTCGTGCTGACACTATAGTAATTCATTCTATAAACATGCAGCTAACGTGCTATTTCATGCAAGCATTATGTTAATTTGTTTTTTAGAAACATGCTATCAACTTGGTAAATCATGATAACTGGCTAATTCTTGCTAGCAATTCTTCACGCTAATTCACAATAGAAACATGTCAGCAATATGTTAGTATTCATGGTAACAACAAGCTAATTCATGCTGACAGCAAAGTAATTCTTGTTAGAAACATACAGCTGATATGCTAATTCATGCTAACAATATGTTAATTTGTTTTAGAAACATGCTAGCAACATGTTAATTTGTGGTAACAACAATCTAATTCATGCTGACAGCAAAGAAATTCATTTTAGAAACATGCAGCTAACTTGCTAATTAATGCACAACAAGAAATATGTTAATCTGATTAAGAAAAATGTTAGCAACTTGTTAAAAACTTGTTTCTTTATGTAAATTCTTAATAGAAACACCTGAGCAACGTGTTAATTAATGATAACAACATGTCAGCAAAATAGTAAACATGTTAGTTAGGTGTTAATTCATGCCAGGAACATGTTAGTTTCTACTAGAAATCTTTCTAGAGTTTCAGCAGTGAATGCTCACATGCAGGCTACAAGCATGATTTGACCTCATTTGCCTTGTAAGTCACCATTAATTTGGGGAAGTAAGTCTTAATGCATGTGAAAGTTCAGCCTTCCCCCATAAATATTCCATTCTCTGCTCTCATCCAACCTTTGTGATGACCTGACCTTCTGATTTTGCTCGTTACTCTTCCTGTCATATTATGAAAATCTCCTAGTTGACATATACCAAAGGGCAAAGGTTACACAAAGACTTTTCATTTTCTTCTCATAAGCTAGTTTGAACACAGGCTACTATGTGATTTAAAAAAAATGAAATTGTATTATTAATAGTAATTGACAGTATTTATAATTTAGATAAATATTTGAATTAGGGCTGCACAATATATAGTTTTAGCATTGATATCACAATGTGTGCATTTGCAATAGTCACACTGCCGGATCTGCAGAGTAGAATTGGGATTATACCGGGTTGGACCCCCTTTTGCCTTCGAACTGCCTTAATCCTTCATGGCATAGATTCAACAAGGTACTGGAAATATTCCTCACAGATTTTGGTCCATATTGACATGATAGCATCACGCAGTTGCTGCAGATTCTTCAGATGCACATCCATAATGCGAATCTCCCTTTCCACACCATACCAAATTGCTAAATTGGATTAAGGTCTGGTGACTGTGGAGGCCATTTGAGTATGGTGAACGCATTGTCCTGTTCAAGAAACCAGTCTGAGAGGATTTATGCTTTATGACATGGTGCGCTATCCTGCTGGAATTAGCCATCTGGGTACACTGTGGTCATAAAGGGATGGACATGGTCAGCGACAATACTCAGGTAGGCTGTGTTGTTGACACAATGCTCAATTGCTACTAATGGGCCCAAAGTGTGGCAAGAAAATATCCCCCACACTATTACACCACCACCACCAGCAGTCGGAAACGTTGGTACAAAGCAGGATGGATACATGCTTTCGTGTTGTTGATGCCAAATTCTGCCCCTGCCATCTGAATGTCGCAGCAGAAATCAAGACTAAGAAATCCTGTCAGCTGTTCTTAGCTGACAGGAGTGGCACCCAGTGTGGTCTTCTGCTACAGTAGCCCTCAAATATGCCTCAAGGTTGGACGTGTTGTGTGTTCAGAGATGCTCATCTGCAAACCTCGGTTGTAACAAGTGGTTATTTGAGTTGCCTTTCTTTCAGCTGGAACCAGTCTGGCCATTCTCCTCTGACCTCTGGCATCATCAAGGCATTTGCGCCCACAGAACTGCTGCTCACTGGATATTTTCTCTGTAAACTCTAGAGATGGTTGTGCGTGAAAACTCCAGTAGATCAGCAGTTTCTGAAATACTTAGACCAGCTTGTCTGGGACCTACAACCATACCACGTTCAAAGTCACTTAAATCACCTTTCCTCCCCATTCTGATGCTCGGTTTAAACTGCAGCAGATCGTCTTGACCATGTGCCTAAATGAATTGAGTTGCTGCCATGTGATTGGCTGATGAGAAATTTGCATTAACGATGTGTACCTAATAAAGTGGCCGGTCATTGTATATAGTAATGTAAAAAATATATTAATTCACAAAATATATTATTATAAATATTTTCGATTATTTATTATGATTTATTATTTCTATTTGATTTATTTATGCTATTCAGCTTACTTAATTTCATTCTTATTTACCATTTTTCATTATTCGTTCTATTATAAAATATAAAAAATACGGATAGTGGTATTAAAACTTAAATATAGAACTTCTGCAAAACCAGGATAAAATACACCACTTAAAAAATGATGGAGGAGTAATTTTTAAATAACTTGGAACTAATAGTGATCCAGCTCTGGTTTCCTCCACAAATCCAAAGACATGCACTATAGGTGAATTGGGTAGGCTAAATTGTCCGTAGTGTATGTGTGTGAATGAGAGTGTATGGGTGTTTCAGAGTGATTGGTTGCAGCTGGAAGGGCATCCACTGCGTAAAACATATGCTGGATAAGTTGGCAGTTCATTCCGCTGTGACGACCCAAGATTAATAAAGGGACTAAGCCGAAAAGAAAGTGAATGGATGAATAATAGTTATCAAGCCATATAAATAAGATGTGTTTGCCTACTTCTCTTTTCTCTTTCAGGATGTCATAACAATCATTGACTAACTGATATTAACACTTCTGCTGGAGCTTGTGAGGTTTTCATCCTAAATTGCATTTCTTATCTCAGCACTGATGTGTCTGTCTGTGTTATGAGGATGTGAGATATACTCAAGTGGCATCGAGAGCGTCTGTCTAACCTTTTACCTCTCCGCATTCGTCTCTCTGTTTGCGATTCATCAGAGATGGGCCCAAGGCTGCGTTGAGCTTCACAAACACTCATCTGTTGACCTAATCTCTTTCTATTCTCTGACTGAACGCAGCCTGTCATCTGGAAAATGCAGCGCTTCAGCAATATCCAGCTACGTCCATATCTGTGAAGGGCTGAGAAATGCTCACGGTTTCGCAAGCCTACACACTCGCACATACATTTACATTTCATCATCTTGGCCGATGTATTTTTTACATAAGCAATTAACCATAATGCGCACAAGTGGCAATAACCAGCTAGAAATCTCTGAAGTGTGATTGGCTCAATGGTTAAAGACTGCGAGATTAAAGCGCATGGCACAGGTGCACTCAGGGGCATGTCTGAATCAGATTTAGCTATTTTAAAAAACATGGGCCCAATCCCAATTTTACCCCTTAGCTCTTCCCCTTACTCCTACCCCTCGTTTTGCTTGTTCACGTGAAGGGGTAGGGGTGTCCCAATTCTCCAATCTTGAAGGCGTAGGGCTAAGAGGAAGGGCTAGATAGCCCTGGAAAGAGAGATCTTTCTGGAACACACTCAAAACAAAGGGGTAAGGAAGTTTCCCACAATACACCAGCCACAACGGCAGCATAGTTGCACCCGGAAATCAGGAGATCCACAAATTTGTGTTTTTTGTCATTATTACAAATTTTTTCGACAAACAAACATGTTTTAATACATTCATAACCGCATTCGTGTTTTATCATCATGCTTTTAAATAAACACTAAAATAAAAATTGCTAATTTTCACTATCTATAATCCCTAATAATAACTCCTGTATAGTCGTCCCACAACATTCTGACACTTGATGACACTCGATGTTCACAACCCTGTTAGAAAAGTCTAGTGGCTGGGAATGAGCTTTTTACAGTGTCTGCTATAATGTTAATGTTGTTTTTGGTGTGTTTACATTGATTAATATGGCCATGGTGTAAATACACAGTATAGTTACGAGCTTATTGCCACAATAGACCGTTAGGATAACATGATATATGCCTTCGGTGATTTCCTAAAGATAAATACCCAAAAATAACACAACTGCAATACCTACAGCAGTCGCGATCGTCTGATCTCATATGAAAGCTAGAGCTCACGATGACATATGATGACCAAGCGGCAACCTCCCGCTCTCCCTCGGGAGGCCAATACGGAAGTAACTGAAACTGCAATTCATCAAAATTCCGCTAGTCCTGGCTCCATAATAGAGCAAAGTGCAATTGAGCCCTCTGTTAGAATGGCCAACTTTACAGCAGAAAAAAAGGTGTTTACAGCCTGGTACAAAGAACTATTTTGGTTCATATAGCTATTATTACCCTCCATGACAACTGTGAGGGGGGTGAATTTTTTATAACTCATCCATTTCCTTTATATTAGGTTATATTAAGTTTGCATAATTAAGGGCGTGGCCACTTGAGTGACAGCTAGGTCTCGCTGGTCGCCGTCACTTCACCTCAGCTGAATCCGGCAGATTAGCCACTGATCTCAGCATATTCGTCGTATTTTTGTTTTGTTTTATGAGGCTTTACACAGTCAGCTGCCTTTTGCACTTATTTCTTACAATTATCAGATGATATGGGATGCTGTGTGCATTTAATTGTGCTCACAAACCATTCACGTGGCCTCCGTTTCCCATGTGAGTGAAGTTATATACTTGTATACCATCTCTATAAATGTATTTGTTTTATTTAAGGTCATTTATCATTAATATTTTTCTTTAGACCCGTAAAGCACTCCAGAATCTGACAGATTGATTAGCTGTAGGCTCTAGAACAGTCATCTGAAGCGTTGTCATACAGTGTTCTGCTAGATTTTATCAATAGTCTTGCATTTACTAACACACACTATATCTGAAGTGTTTGGAAGTAATTCGCGTTTTCCTCCTGTAGAAAAACGTCATAAGAGCAATGTTTAGTGGCTCAATGTATTACTACAGTGTTTTTGAAAGTCTAATCACTTTACTGATATAGTGTACAGCCAAGCACATGTGGTCAGAACATAAACGAGTCGCAGTTAATAAAGTATTAAGCGTTTCTCCCAAAGTAAAGTCTGTCTGCCAGGTCTAAGCAAAGTGCCAGCAGGTGTCTGTAGCTCCGCCCACTCTCCGCCTCTTTGCCCTTGCTTGGTATATCGCCGTGGGTGCGATGACGCGCGAACAAAATGGCGACGGTTGGCCGCGCCTACTTGTGGCTTCTTTTGCGCTCTTCAGAAACCTATGGGTGACGTCACGGATACTCCGTCCATATATTTTACAGTCTATGATGATGACGTGTGCAGGTGCTGTAGTGGTGTGCCATTTCTTAGGGGTAAATTTTGAAGCCCTTCTCCTTCACACTCTGTTTGAAGGGCCAAGGGGAAGGAGTAGGAGTACAAAAATAGATTTGGGATTGGGCCATGGCCTGCGCCTGGTGCATGTTTTAAAAGGGTGGTGCTTAATCTCTTAGCTAGTTATGGATGGGTTTTTATAATAATAATAAAAAAATTCTAATAATAATAATGCATTTTATTTAGAGGTGCCTTTCTTGACACTTAAGATCACCGTACAAGACCGCTAGAACAATCAGTTCAAATAAAAACACAATACAAGTCAATAGAATATGAAATATTCTATTGTATAATATACAAATGATGAAAAAATGCAGTCGAGTTAAAGAGAATAAGCTGTTCTAAACAGATGTGTTTTGAGTTTGAATTTAAATTGTGAAAATTACGGAGATCAGAAGGAAGTGAATTCCAAAGTTGAGGAGCAGAGTGGCTGAAGGATCTGCTCCCCATGGTGACAAGGCGGACAGAGGGAATAGTGAGGTGAATGGAAGAAGAAGATCTGAGTGTTCGAGAAGGTGTGGCGATATGAACAAGATTAGTAAGATATGGAGGAGCAAGATTGTGGATGGCTTTAAAAGTGAGAAGAAGTATTTTATAATTATTCTGAAAGAGATGGGAAGCCAGTGAAGCTGTTGTAGAATAGGTGTGATGGAAAAGATAGAGGGTTTTTTTGTGATAATACGGGCTGCTGCGGTTTTTACCAGTTGTAATTTATGAAGAGTTTTATTAGGGAGGCCAAACAGAAGGGAATTACAGTAGTCTAAGCGGGATGTGACTAAACTATGAACAAAAATGGCAGCTGAATGAGATGTGAGGGAAGGACATAAACGATTTATATTTTGAAGGTGGAAATAAGTGGACTGGGTGACATTATTAACATGTGCAGTGAATGAAAGGGTGCTGTCGAAGAATGAAGGGGGTAATGACAGTATCACCTGTGGGAGTAGAAAAGTTGTGTGATTTGTTTAAAGTGGATCGTGTACCTATAAGTAGAACTTCAGTTTTATTGTCACTTAATTTCAGGAAGTTTGAGGTAAACCAGGATTTGACGTCTACAAAGCAGTTAGTAAGGGGTGAAGGGTTTTTGCGTACAATGCATCAGTGTTAATTTCGTTTACAGAAAAGGATCGTCATAATTTTCGTGACGAACAAGTTTCTTCCGACGAAAACTAGATAAAAATTAAGCGATGATGACGACAACTATAATTAAAATATACTGACATTTTTGTTGACTAATTAAATTAAGACGAGAATGTGATTGAGGGATGTTTTTCACAAAATATCCAATCAGAATTAATCTTGTTGTGTGATGCATGGCGCACACACACACATTTGAAAAGTAACTGATCCACAGTAGACGCAGGATGCAATTACATAATCTTCCATAGGGGCTGGACTGGCCACTGACATAAAATACTGATTATAATATTACTAATTATATAGTAGGATAGAGACAGGAGTTGAACATGATTATGAAGGTGAATAATTAATAATACTTGTATAATTAATTAGCATGAGTATCAGTATGATACACTTAAGAAGAGATAATCTTGAACATTTTTAAATATTCAATAATAATAAGCAAATTATTAAAATATGCATAAACTAATTTGAAAAAGAGAGGGTCAAAATAATCTAATACCTGGTTTTGTAACAGAACAACCTTATCTTTCAGTCTGTGAAACATCTTCACATTTTTGCTATGAAAACACTGATGCACTGTGTGATCTCCGTAGTACTCGTCAAATCATCCAGTCCGCTTAGTTTGGCTTATTAATAGTGTTTTTGCGTATAGACGTCTTTGACAGTAGTTTTTCACTGTGCTGACAGTTTATGAGCATCATATTTGTTGTTCTGTTAGTGCAAGTAAACATATTTTTGCAGTATTTGCACGCTGTTTGTGTTTTGTCTGGTGGACTTCACCGCTGTAATTTTAATCTGCCACCCCACCTCTTGCTCGCCGCTTATGCGCAGGTAAGGTGAGATTGCGCCTGTTAACACAGCGTTCCCTCTGTTCAAAACATGTATCACGATTCATTCAACATTTCAACCAGTTTAAATCGTCACATATTTGAATCTATTTTCAACCGGCTCACAATGAATCGTTACATCCCTATTAATTTTTGATATTTAAAGATATTTGTGTGCTGCTGTGCATCCCTGTGTGTGTAATAAGCGAGGTGCTTACCACTATTTTGCTATTTAAATGACTAAAAACCTGCAGAATTAACATTAGAACAACTTTTAGTTGGTCAGTGGCTATTTGTCTATTTCAGTTGCCTCAAAATAGCAATGTGTCAACAATGCACGTTAACGCTCCTCGTTTTTAGACCAGCATATGCATTTGCTGTTTATATGCATGAATACATTTGCTGTTTAAACCACATGGCACAGAACGTGAAAATTAAACCTCTCCAGGCTGAAACTTGCAAAAAGATGCTTGTGTGTTGATTATGATAGGGCTCCTGGTAAAGTGTAGGTGATCTTTACTGTATGTATATGGTCATTACGAAAATGAAACTAGCAGTTTATACAGTATAAACCAGCACAGTTTAGGTTGAAAACATGCAGAAATGACTGAAATGACAGAACAAACTGCTAAAAATGTCACTAAAAGTCAAACTTTTTAACATCAGAAGTTGTCAATGCATCGATCAAGGTCCCATAATGCAATTCAAAAGCATAAATAAACATAAAACACCAATGCATCACAAGTTAAGTTATTAACATCTTTTTAGCGTGTCTGATGTTTGCATTCAGAAGCCATGCCATATTTATAAGCGCATGTTAGAGTGGTATCTCTGTTATGTTTTTAACGAATATTGTTGGCTCTTAGACAAACTGCTTAGAAAGCGTTGACTGAAAGTACCTGCTGAATGCATAAATGTAAATGTTTTAGAGAAATTCCCATTTCTTTACAGCTGGCACTGGTATTTATTTCTCCTTTGTCATGCATTTTTTTCCTGCGTCTGTCTTTCTCTAGCTGTGGTAAATGGTGCGGTTAGGCCTTCTGTTGATTGTCATCTCCTGGTCATTAGAGCATGATGTGTCTGCTGAACAAGCTCTCTCCTTCAGTCGGCCATCTGACAGGCGCCGTCACTAAAGCCCGACTCCAACAAGTCGCAACTCGCAGCCAAACCTTCTGTCAGTGACTAAAAGTGTGTGCGATAGGGATGATGATACGAGAAACTTCAGGTGATTCAGGGGAAAACATCATGTGTACGTGGCTGAATGATTTTTTGAGCAGCACTAAGTAGTTGTTGATGCTCTGAAAATGACTGTCATGATGAACAGTAATAACCACTACACTATTATTTAGATGGTTGCTGACACCAATATAGAATATAATAATCAGATGGTCATGTCTGGTGCACAACACGGCCCAGATTTGATTTGAAATTTGTTGCGTGAACTGCCAATATATTCCAGTAATTGAATTGACATTTCTGAGGTTGCATGCACATTGTTTGATGCGAGATGAACATTCAGATTTAATAATGTACGTAATGTTTGACATTTTCTGCTGGTCTTTATATTTTATGGAAACTTAAATGTATCATTTGCAAAACAAGAATGTAATTCATGAAATGATCATATCTGTTATGTACATCAGTCACTGTTTGTACATTGGAAATGTAGTTTTTTGTATGTTCCTGTTTGTCAGTCACCACAACAAAACAAAGCTTCCTGATTCAGTAGATTAAGCTTTTCACACGTCATGTATCATTTCATTCATATTCATATTCACGTTTCATGAAAACTTGGATTATTTAGTGAAAGCAGTAGGATTATGCAGACATTGACAAGCTGTTGTTTTGACAATTGCTCTAAACTAGACGCATTTATTTAGTAAAAGAAAAATAAATGAATAATTAAATAAATCAATTTATAATTATTATGATTAAATAATAATACTTATTTATATAATAATAATAATAATATATATAATATTTATATAAATATATATATATATATATATATATATATATATATATATATATATATATATATATATATATATATATATATATATATGTATGTATGTATGTATGTATGTATATATGTATGCATGTATATATATATATATATATATATATATATATATATATATATATATGTATGTATGTATGTATGTATGTATGTATGTATGTATGTATGTATGTATGTATGTATGTATGTATGTATGTATGTATGTATGTATGTATGTATGTATGTATGTATGTATGTATGTATGTATATATATATATATATATATATATATATATATATATATATATATATATATATACATATATATATATATATATATATATATATAAATATATAAATATAGTTGAAGTCAGAATTATTAGCCCCCCTTTGAATTTATTTTTAAGTAATATGATGTTTAGGAAATTTTCACAGTATGTCTGATAATATTTTTTCTTCTGGAGAAAGTCTTGTTTGTTTTATTTCAGCTAGAATAAAAGCAGTTTTTAATTTTTTAAAAACCATTTTAAGGTCAAAAATTATTAGCCCCTTTAAGCAATTTTTTTTTGATTGTCTACAAAACAAACTATCGTTATACAATAACTTGCCTAATTACCCTAACATGCCTAGTTAACCTAATTAACCTTGTTAAGCCTTTAAATGTCACTTTAAGCTGTATAGTGTCTTGAAAAATATGTAGATAAAAATAATAAGTTATTAGAAATGTGTTATTAAAATTATTATGTTTAGAAATGTGTTGAAAAAAATAAAAAATAAAAAATAAACGGGGGCTAATAATTCAGGGGGGCTAATAATTCTGACTTCAACTATATATATATATATATATATATATATATATATATATATATATATATATATATATATATATATATATATATAATTTTTTTAATTGTTATTATTATTATTATTAGTAGTAGTAGTAGTATTATTAGTATTTTTATTATTATTGTCATTTCCCAGATCGTATGTGCATCATTTGGTGCAAGATGAACATTTGAATGTACCCTTGCTGACAAAAGTCTTGTCGCCTATCCAAGTTTTAGGAACAACAAATAATAACTTGATTCCTAGTTGATCATTTGGTATCAGAAGTGACTTGGATAAAAAGGCAAAGGCCTCTAGAGCACACGTATTTTAGCAAAATAAAATACGATCATACCTTGATTTTTTTAAAATTATTTAATTAGGACAGTAAGGTCTGACTTTGCTTAGACAAAAGTCTGGTCACTTAACAGAAATAATGTACATTATAGAATATAAAGTCATGGTGCAGTGGAAAAATAATAATATTGTGGATGGCTCCCATGAGCTTGGAGGACTGCATCCATACATCTCTGCAATGACTCAAATCACTTATTAATAAAGTCATCTGAAATGGCAAAGAAAGAGTTCTTGCAGGACTCCCAAAGTTCATCAAGATTCATCTTCAGTGCCTCCTCCTTCATCTTACCCCAGACATGCTCAATAATGTTCATGTCTGGTGACTGGGCTGGCCAATCCTGGAGCACCTTGACATTCTTTGCTTTCAGGAACTTTTATGTGGAGGCTTGTGCCCTCTTCGGTGGTTTGGTGGTTTGTAATGTAATGGGCAGCACAAATGTTTTGATACCATTTGTTGCCATTTACTCTGCAGATCTCTCGCACGCCCCCATACTGAATGTAACTCCAAATTTTTATTTTTTTTCTTCACCAAACTTGACTGATTTCTGTGAGAACCTTGGGTCCATGCGGGTTCCAAGAGGTCTTCTGCAGTATTTGTGATGATTGGGATGCAGTTCAACAGATGATTCATCAGAAAAAATGACCTTCTGCCACTTTTCCAAATGATCAACTAGAAGTCAAAATATTAATTGTTGCTCTTACATCTGGCATAGACGACAAGACTTTTGTCAGGTAGTGTAGTAATATAAATTAGATTTGCCATTTTTTTCACCTGTCCTAATATTAAATTTAAACATAAATGTATAATTTGCACAATTACTACTTGATCTAAACTGATATATTTTTATTAGAGTAGAGAAATCCTCATTTCTGAATTGCATTTCAGCCACTCAAAAATACTCATTTTACTCAAAAAAATACTCAATTTTTTTTTACTTTGTTTGTTCCCATTTGTCAGTCATTGCAATGAAACAATGTTTTTGGATTTAATAGTGCTAAGATATGTAGATTAAGCTCTTCAAATACTGTAAATGATTTAATTCCTATTCTCGTTTCAGTTGCATGATGACAAGCTGGATTAATGAGTTAAGTTAGTAAAATAATGGTTGCATCGTCAAACTGCCATTCTGACATGCAGAACCAATCAGTTTGATGTTTGTTAGACTTAGACTGCATTTACTTAGTTAAAATACAGTGATATTATAAGCTATTATTACAGTTTAAGTATGTTTTATGTTTGAATATATCTTAATATATAATTTAGGACAACACGGTGGCTCAGTGGTTAGTACTATCGCCTGATAGCAAAAAGGTTGCGTTTCTGCGCAAGTTTGCATGTACTTCCTGTGTTGGTGTGGTTTTCCTCCGGAAGCTCCGGTTTCCCGCACAGTCCAAGGTCATGCGCTATGAGTGAATTGAATAAACTAAATTAGGCATAGTGTACATGTATGAATGTGAGAGTGTATGGGTGTTTCCCAGTACTGGGTTGCAGCTGAAAGGGCATTCGTTGTGTAAAACTTATGCTGGATAAGTTGGCGGTTCATTCCACTGTGGTGACCCCTGATGAATAAAGGGACTAAGCCAAAGGAATGAATGAATGAATAATTAAACCAATATGATTTAATTCTCGGATCTGTTTATATATATGATTCCCCTTCTTCAAACAGTTGCTCATTAAAGTCTCACTATAGATAAACACACACTAACACCAGTCCATTTCATCAAGAATCCCCATCCATTAGTCAGACTTTACTAGCTGCTTTTAAAGGCTATTCTTGCCTTGTTAGGTGAATAAGCAAGTTTACTCAATAACTCAATAATAAGGCTCTCGATAGCACGCCGCTATAACACAAAGAGCCAAGAACTATGGGTAATCCTCTTAAAAACATTCCTTTTAGTCTGTGTACATGGCCTTTGTGTTAGAATGTTAATGATCGACTGCCGGAATGACAAAGTGCCAATGACTTCTTAGTGAACTGAGGTCACATTCTCAATCCAAAAACTCTGAAGCGAGCCGAGCTGAATTTAAAATCTCCAATATCATTCATTGTAGCCATTTACTTAAAAAAACGAGACAATCGGGAATCACAGAACCATCTGAACAGGTACTACATTTGACATTTTTGTATTATTTATATGCATGTATGTATGTATATATATACAATATATATATATATATATATATATATATATATATATAGATAGATAGATAGATAGATAGATAGATAGATAGATAGATAGATAGATAGATAGATAGATAGATAGATAGATAGATAGATAGATAGATAGATAGATAGATATAGATAGATATATATAGATATATAGAAATGTATGTATATATGCATAAAAACAGCGTATTTCATTCATTCAGTCAGGAAGGCTCTCAAAGTAAGCATCCAATCGTCCACCACTGATGGACAGTAGTAGAATCCGAAACAAGACACAGATTCAGAGTTTCACGTGGTTATGAATTAAATAATCTAAATAAATGTAAACAAATGTAAACATTAGGTGAGCTGGTTAGATTGTAACCACGTGTATTAACAATACACTACGTGATGAGATTTGCAGTGATTAGAAATTTGGCTGTTTGCACCAGACGAAACACGACAGAAATTTAAATACTCCCATTCAGAAGCACAATAGTGCACTTACTGCACTCCAACCAAATGGTAAGGTTTATTCTCTAATTAATACATATTAAACCTCTTTAACATTATTAAATGTACATGCTGAATCACTGATATGTGTTGGCTTTCACTGAGTCACAGTTCTGAAGTTCCATTTCAAACAGTTTATTTTATTTTCAAGATCTGAGGTGAACTATCTGCTGCTGCTTTCAGTAGTATGGCAATAAATGTCATGTAAAATAGCATTCAAACTCACATTATTAGCATTTAACACTGAATAAAGCACATGAGGTTTACTTGAGTTGGTGAGCATTGTCAGTTTTCTGTTGTTCAGCTGCAAGAAATAAAAGCCGTTTCTAATATATAAATTTCAGGTGTTGGTTAGAACAAAAACTCCTTTTAATATGGTAAATATTGCTTCTATTGCGTGCCGTTGCTTTTATTTAGAACACGGTTTAAATCAGCCTTTAGTCTCCATGG